>NC_052355.1:5341771-5399189 GCF_009727055.1 Benincasa hispida
ATTAAGTTTTATAAAAACTATTATTTAAAATAAAATCGATTTTAATTTAAAAGAAATATTTTTGAAATCCAAAAAATGAGTTTAAGTGGATTTTTTTAACCAACAGTTTTTTGGGAAAAATCACACTAAACTCAATTTTGTGTAATATATCAACCGGATTTCTACTCACATACTCTTAATTGTAACTTGCTAGTAATAGAGCTACCCTACTGCAATCTTTCTTCCTTGCAAAATGGATTGAAGCCTTTATATTGAAACTTGCATGCTGCAGATTTGAGACAGAGAGCTCTGAAAATTTTAAAAGCAGAAAAGTCACCGCACCTTTCTAAAACCTTTGAACAGCCCAACCTAAAGTATCAATCCAAAAATTGAAGTTTCAATTGTAAGTGTTTCCCCAACACTTTCCTTCTTAGAGTTTTAGTAAAGAAGACATTGGTGGTGTCTACTTTGAATTTCAAACTCGGAAATTAGGAGACATACTAGACTAAATTCGTGGAGAATTGTACAAAGGTAATTACTAGTACAAACCTCTTTTATGAACTTTTACTTGAGTAGCAGGGTTTTAAAACTCCTTAAATAATCTAATTAAAGTTTAGGTTAGCCGATACCAAACACATGAATGCATGGAACTTAAAACAACATCCTTTTATAGTGAATAAATGCTAAATAAATAAGTTGAACTCAAAAGACCTTCATTAAATTTAGATATTAAAAATAGACGATAGGGTACCCATAAATCATAAATGATAATAAATAGGCCTGAAAACAAATCTTAATAGTATGTTTCAAAAATCAAATTGAAAGTTGAAAAACATGGAAAGAAATCTAAATATCATGAGCAGAAGCATAAAACTGGTCCCCAGTGACTCGTTCAAGGATTCCTCTTGTCATTCGCCAGTGCGTCCTTGCCCTTACCTAAAACATAAACATGAGAAAGGGTGAGTATAAAATACTCAGTAAGTAACCCCACTATTAGGGTCGGGCTAGGCATCTATGTCCTCTAGATGCCTACCTCTAGTGGAACATAAAAATTGCTCTAGTCCTCATGGGACACATACATACATGCAAAACTGGTTTCTATCCTACTGTAGTTAAGTATGCCCACTACCTATGGTGAATCCCAAAGGAAACACAATATCTAGTGAATCCCGAAGGAAACACAATCTGTTGAATCCCGAAGGAAACATAATCTGGTGAATCCTGAAGGAAATACAATATCTGGTGAATCCCGAAGGAAACACAATTGGGTGAATCCCGAAGGAAACACAATATCTAGTGGGCATCTAACTAATCGGTAAAGACGTTATCACAATATCAACATCACAATTATTGCAATATGATTTTATAACATACATATACACCTCAACATCATGACTATACAACATGCATATATGCCTCTATATCCTCATATCAAATACACCCTCAATGAATCAAGTATCACCTCTTACTAGCATGCAAGTCTATACGTACACAAATAAATCTTTCAGATTTTCATATAACAACATATATTGGTCATACTATACTATCCATCTATCATGTTATCGTTCTTTCATAATATTCATCTATCATGCTGACATATATCTAGTGTCTGGCCTGTGGGCAGTTCCAATAGTAAGATTACTTACTTTGATATTAGGTTGAACAAAAAAGAAATTGAATCTTTGTGAAATTTTTGAATCCTTAATCAAGCGAATTATTTGGGCAACTAACCGCTTCTAATATCCATAATCTTTGAATTAAATTCTAGTACATAAACCAAAATAAAATTTAACCTTTAGGTTCACACCTAAGCGTTTAATCACGCCAAAATCAGCAACAAAACTTAATAACTTAATTCGTATAAATTACATTCGAACTGAACAAGTCACAAAGCCCCAAATCTTACCAAAATTCTTGCCGAAATCCTTTAACTCTTCTTAACAGCACGCTAACGACCTTTTAAACTCCTTCAAACTTTCAAATTCAACCTCCAAAATCACGATTGAAATGATAATTAAACACGTTATTTATTGGATATTCAAAATCCTCAACAAAACCATGAAAATCATTTAGATCTTATCCCAAAACTACGAACCTCACGAAGATGTTCGACAGAGGACAACGGCTAGAAGAGAGGAGGACCAACGGCGAGCAGATCCGACGATTTGAAGGTCGGAGTGGCACAGTTGCAACTTGACGGAGGAAAGGATGTGGAGTCGACGGTGCAACAGCCGAAGTTTGTCTAAACCAGAGAGAAAGTGAGAAAGTGGGGGTTTGAAAATTCCATATTTGTTTTCTTTTTAATTCTCCACTACACAAATACATAAATAATATATATATGTATGAATAAATATATTATGTCCTTTCCTTTTCTTAAATTCCAAAACCCATATATATTCTTTCCTTTTCTTTTCTTAAATTCCAAAACCTATATATATATATTTCTTTCGTTAATAAATATGTCATATCAAACTCAAATCTTTCACATCTTCTCCAATTAGTTAAATAAACCTAAAAATAATTCACCAACTTTAAATCACTTCTTACCAAAAATTCTAAATCAAAAAATTAAATTCTAACTTTCCAAATTAACTTAAATCCAAATTTACAAATCTTTTTAAGTACTTGATTTAATTATTTCCAAATAAACTAATTATCTTTTCCTAATTCTTTATTTAAATTTTGGATCCAAGTTCCAAAATTAAAGAGGGTAAAAACTTAATACCATAATTTCCTCTTTTCCCTTTTAAATTTCACAAAAACTCAAAATTTCTTATACAAATAATTCAATTATCCTTTCCAATTAATTTAAAACTCATACTCAAAGAATCTACATTAACCAATAAAACTTCTTCAACTGTAACAAATTGTTTCCAAATTCCAAAGATTAGGAAACTAAAACTCAGCAATTTGAGATAATTAACTTAATTTTTCCTAAAAAAATCGGGATGTTACATTCTTCCCACCTTTAGAACTTTCGTCCTCGAAAGTTCAAATCTCGAAGAGCTTTTGATACTTAATCCTCACCTCATCCTCTCGCTTTCGAGTTGCTTCATTGATCCAAGTGAATAGTATTTCAAACTTCAATTGTCCATAAAGTTCTATACATCCTTTCATATAACATCTCCAAATTTTTGAAGGAAAACCAATTGAATTCGATCTCAAATGCTCGCAACCAAAGAACTCTTAACTTAGGAAGCCAAACAAACTTAGCCTTTGACCTCAAAATATTAATTTCCTTTATCCTATCAAAATAATAAAATCTTCATTAAATGATTTTATTTTCCTCCCACTTATCTTCGTTAAGATCAATAAATTAAAGGTTCTCTTTTTCAATTTCCAAGTGAAACATATTCTCTATACCAAAATATGTGATCACTTCCAACCCTTTTATAACCTACAATTCAACTTCAATCTTCATACTTTTATTAGGGTACTTTCCACAAGTTAACATTGCCTTTAAACTCCAAATTCTCATCCTTCATCCTAGTATAGCTAATTAAACTTAAGCCTCTTCATCGCAATAAGACATAGGTAAAGTCAAAGTACCTTGAGATCAACCATTCGTTCCAACAACTTATTTTCTCCCATTTTATACCAATTACAATTTCAACCACCTCACCTTTCTTGACCAATTTATTTAACTTAGTCTTGTTACCAACACATTTTCCTTAAAACGTGTAATGAAGGAGCGTACCTGGCGATGCCGAGGAATCCGTTCACGAGCCATAAGGACAATCTAGACTTAAATAGTGAGTCCATCTATATAACCCAAAACATGGGCTCTATACCAACTGTAATGACCCGACCCTTTAGGACTCAAGTTAGGCCGATTCTAAAAACATGCCAGCATGAAACTTAAAACGACATCCTTTTATAATGAAATAAATGCTAAATAAATAAGTTGAACTCAGAAGACCTTCATTAAATTTAGATATTAAAAACAGACGATAGAGTACCCATAAATCATAAATGATAATAAATAGGTCTGAAAACAAATCTTAATAATAAGTTTCAAACATCAAATTGAAAGTTGAAAAACATGGAAACAAATCTAAATATCATGAGCAGAAGCATAAAACTAGTCCCTAGTGGCTCGTTCAAGGATTCCTCTTGTCATTCGCTAGTGCGTCCTAGCCCTACCTGAAACATAAACATGAGAAAAGGTGAGTATAAAATACTCAGTAAGTAACCCCACTACTGGGGTCGGGCTAGGCATCTATATCCTCTAGATGCCTACCTCTGGTGGAATATAAAAATTACACTAGTCCTCATCGGACATATACATACATGCAAAACTAGTTTCTATCCTACTATAGTTAAGTATGCCCACTACCTCTGGTGAATCCCAAAGGAAACACAATCTATCTGGTGAATCCCAAGGAAACACAATCTATCTAGTTAATCCCGAAGGAAACACAATCTATCTGGTGAATCCCGAAGGAAACACAATCTATCTTCTGAATCCCGAAGGAAACACAATCTATCTTGTGAATCTCGAAGGAAACACAATATCTGGTGAATTTCGAAAGAAACACAATATCTTGTGAATCTCAAAGGAAACACAATCTGGTGAATCCTGAAGGAAACACAATACCTAGTGGCCATCTAACTAATCAGTAAAGACGCTATCACAATATCAACATCATAATTATTACAATATGGTTTTATAATATACATATATACCTGAACATCATGGTTATACAACATGCATATATGCCTCTATATCCTCATATAAAATACACCCTCAGTGCTCTTACTAACATGTAAGTCTTTACGTGCACAAATAAATCTTTCAGATTCTCATACAAGAACATATATCGGTCATACTATACTATCCATCTATCATGTTATCGTTCTGTCATAATATTCATCTATCATGCTGGCATATATCTAGTGTCTGGCTCGTGGATAGTTCCAATAATAAGATTGCTTACTTTGATATTAGGTTGAACCAAAAAGCAATTGTATCTTTGTGAAATTCTTGAATCCTTAATGGAGCCAATTATTTGAGCAACTAGGCCCTTCTAATCTCCACAATATTTGAATTAAATCCTAGTACATAAACCAAAATAAAATTTAACCTCTAGGTTCACACCTAAGTGTTTAATCACGCCAAAATCAACAAAAAAACTTAATAACTTAATTCGTATAAATTATATTCGAATTGAACAAGTCACAAAGCCCCAAATCTTACCAAAAATTCTTGCTGAAATCACCTTATCTGCTTGAAAACACGTTAATGACCTTTTAAACTCCTTCAAACTTTCAAATTCAACCTCCAACATCACGATTGAAATGATAATTAAACACGTTATTTATTGGGTATACAAGATCCTCAACAAAACCATGAAAATCATTTAGATCTTATCCCAAGACTACGAACCTCACGACGGTGTTCGACAGAGGACAATGACTAGTAGAGAGGAGGACCAATAGCAAGCAGATTCGGTGACGTGAAGGTCGGAGCGGTGCGGTTGCAACTTGATGGAGGAAAGGATGTGGATGTCGACGGTGCTATAGCCGAAGTTTGTCTAAACCAAAGAGAAAGTGAGAAAGTGGGGGTTTGAAAATTCCATATTTCTTTCCTTTTTATTTCTCCATCACACAAATACATAAATAATATATATGTATGTATATATATATTATTTCTTTTCCTTTTCTTAAATTCCAAAACCCACATATATTCTTTCTTTTTCTTTTCTTAAATTCCAAAACCCTTATATATATATATATATATATATATTTCCTTTCGTTAATAAATATGTCATATCAAACTCAAATCTTTCACCTCTTCTCCAATTAATTAAATAAACCGAAAAATAAATTCACCAACTTTAAATCACTTCTTTCCAAAAATTCTAAATCCCAAAATTAAATTCTAACTTTCCAAATTCACTTGAATCTAAATTTACAAATATTTTTAAGTACTTGATTTAATTACTTCCAAATAAACCAATTATCTTTTCCTAATTCATTACTTAAATTTTGGATCCAAGTTCCAAAATTAAAAAGGGTAAAATCTTAAAACCACAATTTCCTCTTTTCCCTTTCAAATTTCACAAAAACTCAAAATTTATTGTACAAATAATTCAATTATCCCTTCCAATTAATTTAAAACTAATACTCAAAGAATCCACATTAACCAATACAACTTCTTCAACTGTAACAATTTGTTTCCAAATTCCAAAGATTAGGAAACTAAAACTCAGCAATTTGAGATAATTAACTTAAATTTTCCTACAAAAATCAGGATGTTACATGATTAAAATAATTAAAGCTTTAGAAATTAAGCATGCACAAGTCACAAACGCATTTACCACAATAGCTTGACCTTGGCATCGTGACGCTATGAGGATCTTATTAATAGGACCCTGAGGGTCAGCTTTGAAGGCAGCCACTACACATTCGAAATTAAGCTCAAATAAAGAGAAATTTAAGAGTTTTTATTCAGTTTTTGAGTGATTGAGTCAATTTGCTAAGAAATTATTGGTATAGTTAGCCTCGATTCTTACTTCTTGAAGACCATCTAATTTTATTTTATTCAATTGTTGTGAATCCTTTGGGGGATTTTTTTTAATTGAATTCAATAAGTTTTAGTGACAAATTGATTTGTTGAATTTCATGTTAGCAAAATCTTTCTAGCCTATGCATTGTTGATCGATTAAGTTACAAATATTAGGATCGCATGGTTGAGGTCTAGACTTTTTCTGGCCAAGTTCTTGTGGGTCCTAATATAATCTTTCCCAAATAAAGCATGCAACAAGATATGGCTTCTGGCTTGTTGAATGTCTTGACAATTGAACTCTTTCTTAATGGATATATGAACTCTGATTTTCAGACTGATAGGGATTTTCGAAAGTTCACATCAGGATCAGTGTTCACTCTTAACTGAGAACCTATAGTATGGCGAAGCACTGAGCAGGTGTGCATCGCTGATTTCACTATGGAGGTCGAGTATGTAGCGGCTTGTGAAGATACTAAAGAGGTCGTTTGGCTCAGGAAGTTTCTGGCTGATTTGGAAGTTGTTCTAGAAATATCTAGGCCCATCACCCTTTATTGTAATAATAGTGTTGTTGTGGCCAACTCTAGGGAGTCTAGGAGTCACAAGTGCGACAAACATATAGAGCAGAAGTATCATCTCATCTGCGAGATAGTGCATCAGGGGACATGATAATCACGAAGATAGCTTCGGAGCACAACATTGCTGACTCGTTTACGAAGGCTCTCACGGCTACAGTTCTTAAGGGTCACCTACAGAGCATGGGTCTATGGGACCGTTCGTGGCTGGACTAGGGCAAGTGGGAAATTTTGTACTTGGTCTTAGTGCGCTGGTTTATTCTTTTTACTTGTATTTATCTTGTACACCCACTCGCTTTAGGACCGGGTCATGTAGTTTGTAAACACATGTATGAACAAACATTTGTGATGTAATAATATGAGATATTTTCTTCACCATTGTCTATGAAATATGGGATATTTTAATTGCATTAATCACAAACCAATAAACTAAGATCCATGGTTATTGTTATAACTTAAGTATGTATGTGGAGACACACAAGTGGACCATGCATTAAGTGATAACCTAAATGGTCTGTAGTATATGGATAAAGGGGGGAAACCTTATCCTTGTGACATTACGGATACGACCCGCTTTGTAGATGTTACAAGTGTTGTAAAGTGCTACAGATGGTCTAATCCTGATCATTAACGTGGAGACATATGAGCGGGGTATCCTATGAAAAAGAGTTTGTATAAGACCAGACCACGAAATGTTTAGTCACGTTATATAAGGCCGTTCATGACAGAGACTTTCATTTCCCTAGGACGACGCCCCTCTGACTTCCAAGCTTCTCCAAAACTCGACTTCAAAATCCAACCAAAGCATGTAAAAAAAATAATGAAGCACAATACCATGGTCAATAGTCCTATTTGAGAAAAGAATCACCAACTTACCCAAATCCACAAGATCTGGCAAAACCCAACGATGGAAACTTACCCAAAATAGATCTGATGGAAACCACAATGGCGGCAGGGGCTAGGAGGCGTCGAACGAACGGGACTGGCTAGTGGAGGCTTCAGCCGACGGCGAGCCGAAGAGAGATGGAAGAATGCTTGGGGGTCACAACTAGTGCAAACGGTAGCGCGACGTGGCGGAGGAGATTGGCTGGGAGGCAGACGACGCGACGGGCCAAGCGAATCTGGCACGGATGCTCGTGAATGGAAGGCATTAGGTGAGACGGCAGAGGGGATCTAGACGATCGCTGCTTGCTGACGAGACCAAGTCGACCTGCATGCGAATGGTGGCCCACGAACGATCAACAAACTGGTGGCGGCTCGATCGGACGCACGGTGCCGGCTGGAGAGGAGATGGTCGGCGGCTGCTAAGGCACACAGAGAGGGTCGTTGGGCTGTCTCTTATACACATCTAGATGTGTATAAGAGACAGGCCCACGAACGATCGACAAACTGGTGGTGGCTCGATCGGACATAGGTAGTGGCCGGCTGGAGAAAAGGCAGTTGGGCGAGGCTAGGGCACGAAGAAGAAGATGAAGATGGGGGTCTAGGAAAAACGTGAGAGGTGAGGGAGAGAAAGAATTTATTTATAAATAATTATTAATAATAATAATATATAAAATAAAATACTTTATTTTATTTTATCATATATCATTTTATATTATTTTATTCTTTCTCTTCTAATTTTTTTTTAATCCCTGTAGATATTCGTTTGTGCATAAATTTCTAAACTATAACTTGACCACAATATCAAGCTATAATGGTCAAATTATGCAATGCGAATGTCATTAATGAAGAAAAATGATTTCATAACATAGTTAGTAATTAGTCCTTAATTAGAGTGTAATTGCTAAACAGAATGGTCATTAAATAAGAAAAATGAGCTATACGCACTAATTATTAGCCCTCAAATAGGGTGCAAATGCAATTACTAAACCGAAGTGTTCCTAAATAAGAAAAATACAGATAATCTTAATTTAGGTTCATTATTCCTTTCCTTATCACATTCCATATTTAATTTTTCATATCTATAAATTCCCTTCACTTCATATCTCAAAACCTACCCTTTTAATCTAATTTTTTTTCGATATGTGGACTCAAAAGCCTCTCATGGCCATTTTCTTAGCTACTTTCATGTTCGTCCTATGCCAAACTCATGCACAAAACTCCCCTCGTGACTATGTTGCATTACATAATCGAGCTCGTGCACAAGTTAGGGTTGGCCCCGTTACATGGAATAAAACAATAGCGGCCTATGCTCAAGCCTATGCCAATAAAAGGAGGAATGATTGTGCGATGGTTTACTCAGGTGGGCCTTATGGCGAAAACATAGCCGCAGGCTACTACCCAGAGATCACTGGAGCGTTTGCAATGAAGTTGTGGCTGGAGGAGAAACCTCTATACAATTACACATCAAATTTGTGCATCAAGGGCGAGTGTAACCACTACACTCAGGTAGTGTGGCGAAACTCGGTGCATATTGGATGTGCTAGAGTGCCTTGTAAAAGTAACTCTCAATTTGTTATATGTAATTATCATCCTCCTGGAAATATCTTTGGACAAAGGCCTTATGATTCTCCACTCTAAATAGGAATGTAGTTTTTTTGGGATATGCTCCCCTATCGAGCCTAACTACTCTTTCATAATTGAAATTGATACTATGTATTATTGTCAACTATAATGGGATGGACAAACCTAATAGTTTGTGGAGTCTACATTATTGAATATGCAATAATAAATCTTCTTATTACATGTTTATAACTACATGGAGCATTTGCAAATAAAACACAAATGGTAAATTATTGTTAAAGTAATATCAATATCATTTCTTGACCTAGAAAATTTTGGTTATTATTAGAAATGGTTAATTTTGTCGGCTACATTATTAGCAACGGTTAATAGTCAATAATCCTAAGTCAATTTTTGATTAACCAAGATTAATTAATTTTAGTTATATAAAATTCGTCCCCAAAGGAAAACATTATTTTTGTGTTAATAATTTTGCATCTTAAACTTGTGAAAATCGTAAGTAATCTATAATTAAATTATTATAACTTAACCACAAGTTTAGGAAAGCAAAAAAATCCACGCTCATTTATTTATATCTAAATAATTTCTCTCTTCTAAAAAAATCACTTACTTACTGACGCAGACAATGACAATAATATAATACAACACTCAAAAAGTGCTCTTCTAGGGCTTAGGATTAAGTTAGTTTTGACCATTAAATGTGTACTTTTATGCTTTTCTGTCTTGTTTTGTAGGAATCGACTATTTTGAATGAACATTAAAGACTTTGAAGCAATAATAGAGAAAATAGGGCCTAAAGACCCAATTTGAAATCTAAGGCATTGAAAGATGAAGACTATGGGCCAAAAAGATGTCTCGAAGCGTAGCTCAATGCGTTGAACCTGTGAGCAAGGGTTGTAATGGTTATTTTTAGCATTGTGACCCTATCATGTTGGGATAAAAATTGCTCTTTATGTCATAACTTCTGGAGTAGGTGGCCATCTTGGGCAATGATCGCTCGTCTTCTTCATTTTTTACCCTTTATCCATCTACATTATTAGATTCATTGATTTTGAAATTTAGGTGAATCTAATATGCGACTACACAAGTCAAAGACAATGTTACAAATAATATAGAAGACAATAAACTAAACTTTTAGAATAAAATAAAGATAAACACCTAGAGATTAGTGCCCCAGTTCAATGCAATCACATCTATGTTTGGAGACAACATGGCTGAAGAAAATAGCTTCACTAAAAAGTGTTAAGCAATCAAAATGAAACACTTATATGTTAAAAAACTTCTATAAAGAATCTCAAAGAGCATACTTCTATCGAAGATTTTATGCTCCCCTAAACCTAGGATTCCCTTCTTGTTTTATCACTCTTTTCATCTTCTTATTTGAAATGCACTTCAAACAAGATAACTTATAATACCCCTATAAACAAAAATCTCTCCTAGAACTAAAACTTATACTCCTCCAAGTACAAAACCAATTTAAAAACCTATTCTTTAGTGAAGTAGAAACAAGAACATATGTTGCAGTACAAGACAATAGCCACAACCTCACAACGAGGAATACACTATTGTTTTTAGCACAATGCCCTAACTCGAAATCATCTACATGAATTCGTCAAAAGGGCTAACCTTACAAACCAAGAGGAAACTTAATATTTATAATCCCTATAAGGAAACAATTTTGTAAGGGCAAACAATCTTTCCTAGGACGAAAATAGAAAATAACTTCAAAAAATATACAACAAATAGAAAAAAATATTCCGTAGAAAAAAATAGTTCAGACACCCAAGATGTTCTTGACAAATGTAAAAACATGTAAAATTTTCATGTCTTTGAGGTGGAAAAAAGCTAATTTTTTTTTTGGATAGATGCGATGACTTGGAGTTTAAGAGGAATGGATGATTGAGGACATCATTGAAGGATGTTCCAGAACTTGAGGACAAGAGTCAAGAGACTTGCTTCTTTCTCCTTCTTTTGCGTGGCTTTTATTTCTTTGTTTTTGGATATGTTATGGGTTGCCTATGTTTATATCAAATCAATAAGTTTCTAAGTTCATTATGAAGGGATCGAATCCCACAAAAACGTGAGCGATCACTTTGCTATTAATTTTGATTTGAAAATTAGTAACATAGAAAAGAAAAACATACATGGTTAAGCAGAGGAAAATAGAGGGAAGAGAAGGATTACCTCTGAAGACACCTCTTCAAATCTTCTCCATAATAATACTCCACTCGTTATCAATGAACTAATCTCCTCACGAATAGTGACGCCATGAAAAGAGTCGTCCCTGATATTCTGGTAAGGATTGATTATGTGGAAACCTCTTTTGAAAGTAGGAATGGAATTTTACATAAGAACATGCTTCTCTATAAACAATCAAGAAACAAAGATGTTGAGAGAGACAAGTGTCTTTTTTTCGTAAAAAACTTCCCTTCCACAAATGAAAACTTATCTTCATTTAAAAGGCTGCACTCACTTCCCCACTCCCCTTTGCAGTGGAGTTTTTATTTTTATTTAATTTATAATTAACTTAATTTAATTTAAATTAAATTAATTAATTAACTAATTTAATATGTCATATTTAATTAAATATAATTTTGAATCATATTCAAATGTATACCTGTCTCACTTATATATTTCATATGAATCTCATTCATAATGAATATTAACTTGTAGTTTTAATATGAATCCAATTCATATTATTTTAATATTTGAATCTCATTAAAAACTTAATACTCTCATATTAGATGGTTTAATTTTGAATCTCACTCAAAAATGAGTACATCATATAATGTATTTATATACATTATATTAATTGTATGTCATACAATTAACATAAATTCTGTTTAACCAATTTGAACAATCCAAATTCTTTCAAAACTAATAATCCTTGTTTTAATAAATATTTGTTAACTATGGGCACTTCACTAAAGACTTATAGTTGTATTCTTATAAATTGTAGAATATTTTGCATCCATAGATTTAATCATTATAACTAAGTCAGTCCTTCACAAGTTGTTCGTAATTACAGCTGGGTCAAATTACCGTTTTACTCTTGTAATTACCTCTTACTCCTTAAGTAGCACGAGTCCTCTAATGAATAACTTCTTTATAGTACAACTATAAACCAAGTCCCTCTTGAGTTAGTGAGATGGTGGAGCTACATTGTTCATGTCTCAGAGTCAGTACTTAAGGAAATAACTCATCTACTTACCTTATAGGCATGAAGGAGTGAATTCTATCTTGTGTAGCTATGCTTTCAACTCCTTACTCGGTCTTGTCTCCAAAATGGTAGGAGTATTGAGTTGATGACTTGGGCCACTCTCACCCATACAAATTAAAAGACGGTCCACCATAGGTAAGAGTTCATAACTCACTCAGGATTGAGATCGATTTACATATGGTAATCGTTTGGAGTATTAATCTCTTCAGTCAATGACGTATTACAAAGAGAGATTAAATATTTTGTGGTCCTGTCTTATTATACAAACACATTGTATAGGATACCTCTACTCACATTCCTCTACATAAATGATTTGGAGAAAATCATTTGTAACATTTACAAAAAAAATGATGGATAAATAAAGGTAAAAAATGATTCAACCTTTTAGGCACTATGCCTTAAAAGACGCGCCCGTATCATGCCAAGATAGTGAATTACGTATGCACAAAAAATTACTCCTATTTGGTCTTGTGTCAAGTTCCTTTTGTTGGAGTTAATGTCATAAATCGAGTGTCACTGGTAATTTGTAAAGACAAATTATATATCTAATAAAATAAGAGGTATTATTAATGTTTAGACTGCATTAAATCAATCCAATGAACTAAGATCTAATGAGACATGCAGGTGGATCACGTTTAAGTGATAATCTTAACCGTCTATAGTAGATAGATAAGACTAGATACCTTATCCTGGTGACACCATGAATACGGCCTGCTTTGTAGATGTTACAATTATTGTAAAGTGCTACAAATGATCTGATCCTGATCGTTTAAGTGGAGACATGTGAGTGGGGGTATTCTATACCAAGAGTTTATATAAGACCAAATTGCGAAATGAACCTGTGAAGGTCTTTGAGCGAAAACATGGGGATTGGTCCAAGTTTTATTTTCAAAAAATCAAAATTATAGAATACAAATATTATGCATAATCACAAATTTACAGCATGTAAACATAAATGAAAAAGAGAGAATTAGGGTGAGCGAAGACTTACCCTTGAAGAACCTTTCTTCACGAAAACCAATTCCCTTCTCCGAATTTGTCACAAACAATCACAAATAGAAAAATAATCCAAATGAACACCACCACAATAAGAACCTCCTGTATTCTCTTTGGGGATTAGAATCACTAAGGAGCCGTGAGGTCTTAAATTTATGAAAGAGAGGGAGAAAACTGAGAGGAATTTTGTTTAAAAGAATATTGGGAGCCACTTTTCCACACACGCACTAAATAGAGAGAAATAGGGGAAATGGAGGGGCCGGCCAGTAGATTCGTCGTCGCCTGTGAATGCTCACCTACACAAATAAAATTTTTGTGCACCGAACTAACCCCTTATACTAACTAGTAGTACAAGTAGCAAGTTCGGGGTCTTACGATTGAGAGTTGAATATCGATTCTTCAAAGATTTGAACTTGTAGGAAGTAACCAAAAAGGGGGCGGGGGGTTGTGAAAAATTGTGAAATAAATTGCAAGAAAACAGGGTAATTATAGTTTAGTTCATTCCTCATCAATTCTATCATAGACTAATCAAAAGATGCATGAGAATATTCGAATTAAAACTTAGTCTACTCGATTAGAATCCTACTCGGTAGTCCATAAAATCAAGTTAATTAACAGAAAAGTGACAATCCTTAACTAATCAATCAATCAACATGCATTAAGATTCAAGGAAAAGCTAAGCCAATTAATTGATTTCGATTATCTAACCAATTAACTGAGCGAGATTTATCCAAGTTATAAAGTAAATGCTTGCTAATTGGAATCCCAAATTAACACAACAAACTAACTTAACTCATGCTTCTAGGTGACGACTACCTAATGATTACAAATTAGGGCTAATTAAAGCAATAAATTAAACATGCATAGCTAATTTGTCAGATTATCCTATACACGAAAGTTGAAGAATATGCTCAAGATAAAATCTCATAAATTCATAATAAAACTCACAGAATTACAATAAGAGTCTCAAGAATTGAATTGGAACAAAACTAAGTTCTTACCCTTTAGCTAGATCAAAGAGCTAAAATGAGGCTGGAATAGAGCGACGATGCCCAAGATCGGGTGTACTCGGCGCGATGTAATCGACGACCCAAAATTTTCTTTTATAAAACTACCACAGCGACACAACGGTAGGAAGAGCATTGCAATGCTACAGCGCATAATGGTTGAGCATCAAGCAAGCGTCACAACGCTACCTTGACACAGTGTTGCGTGCACGCTGAGGCTGTACATCCGTCAAACCACGTAGCATTGCAACGCTTTAGGGGAGCATTACAACATTGCCTATTCTGTCGTAGAGCGTTTGAGGGCAGCGTTGACGAGCAGTGCGATAGTGGCATTGGAGCATCTTCGAAGCATTGCAATGCTTGGGGCAGTGTTGCAACGCTCCCCTGCATCCTAGCATTCTGTCCAATGGGTTTGAGGTAGCGTTGGACTTAGGTTTAATGAGAGTGTTGCAACGCTCGATAGGGTAGCATTCTTCATTCCTTCGTCATTTGATCAATTTAGCTCCTAACTTCGTCACTTTGGCACCTTTTTGTCCCAAACGCTTAATCTGACTGCTTTACACTCGAGTCCTACAAAATAATGAATTTAACCAAATTAAGTAGCTAAACAACTCTGAGCTAAGCAGAAGAAGATAGCACATTACTAGTGCTATCAGGCAGTTACAACTCACTCCCAAAACCATTTTTCAAAAATTAATTAAAATAATTTATTTAAAAAATATTTAATATATATTTATATGATAACTACTTTATCGTATAATATATATTAAACTATATGCTTTATCTAAATAGCACATAACCTATAGTTTAATATTGTATCAAATACATTATAACCTATAGTTTTCATTCTCTCAACAATGCATGATATTTAATATAAATCATATTTATATTAAAATTTAATTACATGAATCCAATTGACATAATTAATATTTAAATCATATTCAAATATTTATTTCCTCTCAAATAATGTATCAAAAACATTATAGTACTTATATCATATATAATTAAGTAAAATTAATTATATCACATATAATTAATTTCCTCAAATAATTTGAACAATTCAAATTAATCCAAAATTGATTCTCATTAAATCCCTGTTGAGCTATAGAGGGGACCTCATGGACTTGTAGATTGAAGCTCCAGTGATACTTGAATAATTAATTAAACTCCTTTAATTAAATTATTCAACATCCATTAACTGACGAGCACTTCACTAAAGACCAATAGCTACACTCTTCACACTACAGATACAATTAATAAGTCAACAGTGCAATGACCCTTCACAAATTGCTCGTAAGTATAGCTGGACATTACTGATTTGCCCCTATAGTTACATCTAACTACTTAAGAGCCATTGATCCCTCTAATGAATAATAAGTCATAGTCCAACTATGACCAAACCCCTCTCGGGCTAGAAAAGGGTGTGGCGCCACATTGTTCAAGCCCCGAAATCAGCCTTTAAGGGAGTAATTTATCTACTTACCCCGACATTAGGGAAGGAGTGAATTCTGTCTTCTGTAGCTGTGTTCCTAGCTCGCCAATCTGACGAATCCCCAATATGCTAGGCTTATTAAGTTGGCGATCTGGCCATGAAGGAGTTCACAACTCACAAAGGAGTCAGGTCATGTCACCTATGGTCATCATGGTGAAATGTAAGTCTCTATTATAAACGGTGTTATATAATGAGACTAGTTATTTCATGGTTTGGTATTATACAAACCCCTTTGTATAGAATACCCTCGCTTACATATCTATACATAAATGATCAGGATCAGATCATTTGTAGCACTTTACAACAATTGTAACATCTACAAAGCGGGTGTACTCGTAGTATAACAAGGATAAGGTATCCAACCTTATCCATCTACTACAAACCATTTAGGATATCACTTAAAGATGATCCACCTATATGTCACTACATACATGTTTAAGCTACATATGATAACCTTGGATGTTAGTTTATTGGTTTATGGGTTTAATGCTACTGAGTGTCAAATAAAACATATAATATTTTATTAAATAGATCATTTGTATATTACAATTACAAACTACAGAACCCTACGAGATTTAGGGCATCAACCTCAACAATCTCCCACTTGTCCTAAAGCTAGTGGGGTGTACAATATATACAAGTCATACTAATATACATGTACACAAAGCAAAAAACTAGGGCATAAAACACGCCTAGTAGAAAATCTCCCACTTGCCCCAGACTAGATGTGGCTTGTCCCGTAGACCCATACTCTGCAGTTGACCCTTAAACACCTTACCCATGAGGGCCTTGGTAAATGGATCGATAACGTTATGCTCTAAAGCTATATACATGATGATCACGTCCCTTCAATGCACAGTCTCTCAGGTGAGATGATACTTTCGCTCTATGTGTTTCCTGCGCTTGTAACTCTGAGGCTTTCAGGAATTAACCACAACACCACTATTATCACAATAAATGGTGATGGGCTTTGACATGTCTAAAATCACTTCTAGATCAGTCTGGAATTTCCTAAGCCATATGACTTCCTTAGCAGTTTCACAAATCGCTACGTACTCAGCTTCCGTAGTGGAGTTAATAATGCACCCCTGCTTGGTGCTCCACCAGACTACTGCTCCTTCCTTATGAATGAACACTGATTCTGAAGTAAATTTCCTAGAATCTTTATCAGTCTAGGAATCAGAGTCCATGTATCCTGTAAGAATCAAATCCTTAGAACCATACACAAGCATGTATGTAAACTTGAAATGTGTCTCTTACTTATATCATGCAGACAAATATGAATACGGATGAATGAATCATACAAGCTCATGTTGCCAAAAACTTGATGACGTAAAGATGGAAATGGAATGTGGATGTTGTGTTATGCATTACTACTTCTAGATATATGCATTGTTAACTATATGTTTGTAGTATGCTATGGAGTAATGCGTTGTCACAAGTTTCCTTGCGCTGAAACCAAGTACAATGCAAGTTTCTCAGTGTAATCTGAGGTCGAACATAGGGATTGTTCTCGTTAATGTGTTACTTTCAACCCTCTCTCGATAGGCGGAATAGCATCTTCACTTCTGCTCTCACAGGTGAAGATGCCGTCTAGCATGCTTTGACTAAACATAATTATTTCCTTAACCCAATTAATTTACTTGCTTAATTCTTGCTATTACCCAGGGGATTAAGAAAATGTCATGGAGAAAATGAATTATGAGTGAATGGAAATAGACAGAGAGATGATAATGGAAAAGATCATAACATTCAATACTAAAATTAAGTACTAAAATTAAGCATCGATGCATGGTGTGAATGAAAGACTAAGAAGATGAATACAAGTGATGATAAAAAGATAGAAACAAATACAGAAGAGTGTCAACGTCTTGACACAGATCTTGATGAAGGTTTTGCTTGCCAGCGTGTGGTGGTGATGAAGAGGAGAGCTTCGCTCTCAGGCTTGCTCTTCTGGTAGAACTGACCTTCGTACAGAGCTTCGACAGCGGGGATTGGAAGGATTCCTTGCCCGGAGACTCACCTCTCGGCCTTGTCTCTTGATTCTTCCCAGATCTACTCTGATTAGTCGCTCAACCAGTCTCTCTCTCAGATCAGTATATACACGTTTCTATGTATTCAAGCATATCTTTCAGTGAAATTTAGAAGCTATTTATAGGTGAAGCGTGACTCACTGACTTGTGGTCCCCACTTAACTGTTATGACAGTTCCTGAAATAGTGGAGTGAATATTCCTTCTGTTATGCAATCAATCTCGTCAGAAATGCACAACGGTCAGTGGTACATTCGTCAGACTCCTCCACAAATGCGTTGTTGCTCTTTACATCCTCGATCGTTCGCCCACATGCGGTGTTGTTTTTTATAATCGCATGGTTGAGATTGCATTGATTGCTAAGGTCTGGATTGATTTTCACATGTGCCGTCATTGCGTTGATCGTCTATTCATTCCTGAATGATGGGTGCAATGCGACGTAGATGCGTTGTTCTTTTTATCTTGAGCCATGAACACATGCGGTGACTTGATTACCTACAAAATAGAACAGAAACATTCCATTATACTATCGCAATGGTGTCAGTGGGTGTATTGACGACAATTTATAATTCTTGCATTTCTTAGCCAATTTCTATACAATCGACGCAACTTTCCTTCCTTTTGGCCGCAATATCTAAATAAAACAGTATAAATAACTTGTATTTCTACAAGTTATCACACCCCCAAATTTAGATATATGCTTGTCCTCAAGCCTATCTTCTACTAAGGCAATAATGCTAAATTCCTATCCTAAATTTTGCATTGATTGGTTGCTCCGAATGCTCCATAGGAAACATTACTTAACAGCGCAATTTCTTTCTATCCTTGATAATTCATAATAAGCCCTACTTTATTCTTCTATACAACAAATTTTTGCTCAAAATTTCTCTTCTAGTTTTAAAAAGAATGTTTACCTCTTCTTGTGAAAACAATTTGATGCAATGTGATGGTTTGATATTTTCATCATTTATTAGAGACTGTTGATTATACACCCTTCATTTTGGCTTGTTCCCACGGGTGTCATGCAAACATCCAACTACGGTTGTGTGCCAATCTCAACTTTAACTCTTGATTCTCAGCTAAATGTTAGCTTTTGCTGGTTAGAGGAGTTGTCTCTTATTCTCTTTTATTTTCTCTCATCATTTTTTTCTCATATTGCGTTGTTCTTGGAAACCCACCTTCGTTTTGGCTTGCTCCCACGGGTGTCGTGCGAACATCCAACTAGAGCAAATTCCTTTCACAACTTAACTCTTATCAGGTTGGGATTGTTTTTGGGTTTTCCCTTGCGCTGACATTGGAGTTTGTATGAAATAAATTTGAAATTTTTTTTTTTTTTTTTTGGAAATGGAAATAATGAACGCATTTTTCTTAATGACTGCATGCAATGTCCTCATTGCATTGTTTGGACAGAATAGACAAACACTTAGTCAAAATTTTGAAAAGAAGGTTTGAGCAGAATGTTGAAGGATAAAAAGTAAAGCAGTGCTATGCTACGAATTAACTAACTGTTAGTAAGAAAATACAAAGTGTGGGAAATGCTACTAAGTGTATGCATATTAGCCATCATGGTAGCGCAATGAATAATGCAAAGTAAAAGATAAAGAATATTGCAAATAATTGACAAAGGATGATAATGAAGAGGCTATCGCATACTTGAAAGAGTTTCTACTTAGTTGTATTGAAAATTAACTAAGTATACAAGAAATCAAAAATGACGCAATACAAAATTTTTGTATTTACAAATAATCAAGTAATCAGCTTCTATACATAGAAAATAATGAATGAATGAAAAATAAAAGAATGACCGCAATAAAAAAATTGTAAAGTTATTGAGGAGGAGGAGGTTCCGGAGGAGGATTCTGATGTGGTACGCGAGGAGCTTCTTTAAAATTCAGATGCTGCTGGAGATGCGGAGGCACCATAGGACCATGAAGATACGCTGTCAGAAAGCTGAAGTATTTATGGTTGCCCTCCGCTAGTTGCCTTTGGTTCAGGTGGATCGTATAGATGTTACGTTGAATGATCATCACCTGCCTTGTCATGGCAGCACTGTGTTGCAAATCTTCTACTCAATTTGCGGTTGGTGAGTCAGGAGCGAGGAGAAAGTTAGTAAAATGTTTGGGCAGTGGGGAAGAAGGTTCGACAGGAGGGCGAATTATCAAAGGCAAAGGGTCTAAGGGTTCTTGTTCTTGCGTTTTTCTCCTTTCCTTTGTCATCTTTGCTCTGTTTCTTTGGCTTGGGTTCTTGCGACGCATTTAAATCAATGTTGGGTCTCTTCAATGGGAGCTCGGGGCAGTGTGGGGAATCTTTGAGGAGCATCCTCAAAATCTTGATGTTTATGAGCCATGAATCTCTGGCATTGGCTCTTCATCAATACCTACACCCAATGATAGGCATAAGCTTGAAACCATCCACGGGAAGAAATACTGACCTCTTATATGTCCCACCAAAGCTCGAAGCTGTCTTGCGATCAACTGACCCACATTGATTGGAATGTCGCGTGCAATACAATATGCGGTCATGACTTGATCCCTTGAAACTGTCTTGTCATGGGAAGTTGGGTTGAGTCACCGTTTAACCAAGTATACCCAAAGCCGCGCCTCTAGAAGCAGTGTCTTGGACACCAGGGTTCGGATTCCTTTTAGGGAGACCGTCCACCGAGTGCCCGGTTGCATTAATGTCGTCAGCGCATCTTCCATCTGCTATTCGGTAGGATCATCAATGATTTTATTACCCGGTGCATCCGGGATATCCCTCATCTGGTACAGTTCATTAATGTCCCTTGCGTTGAAAGACACCACTTCCCCTTTTATGGTCACCGCATCTTTGGTGCCATGGAGCCGTCCATTGTAGAAGTCCCGCACTACCTTTGGAATAACTATGGCTGGGCACTAGTAAAATGTTTCCCATCAATGTTCTACGATAACACTTGTGATCAGATCTGGTAGTGGTGTTGGTGCAGGGAAGAATCCCATTTCAATCATCATATCATCATTTTCTTTCTTCCTTGATGGATGTCTCTTAGCCAACGCGGACTCGCTACTTTCCATTACTGCTTTGCCCTTTTCCTTAGTCAACACAAGGTGGGATTTTTGCTTTTGTTCCCTTTCCCTTTTCTTGCATTGTTCCTCCTTCTCCCTCTCGACAATTTCTTTGCCCTTCTTCTCTTTTATGCGCTGAACGTTTGCTTGGCGCCTCTTCTCCTTCTCTTTTTTCTTCTTCCTTTCTTCTTCTGCTCGCTTTTTCCTTTCTTCTTCTTCCTCTTCTCTCACTTCCTTTTCAAATTCTTTTTCAAACTGCTCTGAGGCCAGCAAAATGCGCTGTTCTTCCTCGAGCTTTTTCCTTTCTTCTTCTTCCTCTTCTCTCACTTCCTTTTCAAATTCTTTTTCAAACTGCTCTGAGGCCAGCAAAATGCGCTGTTCTTCCTCGAGCTTTTTCCTTTCTTCTTCTTCCTCTTCTCTCACTTCCTTTTCAAATTCTTTTTCAAACTGCTCTGAGGCCAGCAAAATGCGCTGTTCTTCCTCGAGCTTTTTCCTTTCTTCTTCTATCGATATCTCATTGTTGCAGCACACCATCTCATCTTGTAATTTTCTTCTTCGACTACCCTCTACGATGATTAGTTGTGCCCGCAACATTTTCTCTTTCTTTTCTACCTCCTTCTTTCTCTTTGTGATGCAACATCAAGGGGGTGATGTCTGAGTCTTCTCCATCATCAGTCGCAACCAATCTGACTTGCGTTGTTTCCTCCTCGGGTTGCACTGATTCTCTCAGTTGCGCTGACTCCCCCTTATCCATCCTTATGGAGGTGGATTTTCCATCCAGTTCTGGGCTCTCAACCCTCTTTCTCCTCTCTTCCTCCTTCTTCAGGTGCCTTTCCTCTCGCCTGCGTTCCTTTCTTTCGCTCATTTCTTGCTTCTTCTTTAGACGGGCTTCCTCGTCTCCTTCAGCCCCTTTCTTTTTTATCTTTTTCTCTTTCTGTATTGGATGGGCTTACTCATCTCCTCCAACCCTCTTTTCTTTGATCTTCTTCTTCTTCTTCTTATCCTCAGCCACTTCCGGCTGCTTCTCCGCCACCACTTCCTCCAAAGCAACTTTGGAGGGTCCTTCATAGGATTCTATGTTAGCAGTTTCCTTAGGATCCAAGATTGCTAGAGTGCTTCTCCTTTATGCTTCCTCCATCTCCTCCTCCGAAGGCAGTGGCTAGTTCACAACCCCAGCTTCGAGCAATCCTCCTTCCTTCTCCATTTTGCTAAGTATACTCCCAAACACCTCCTTATCGTCCCTTCTCTTCTTTTCACTTTCAGAGGAAAATGTTGGGAGTGGGGTGCTTTCTAAGCTCTGCCCCCTTTTGAACTGGAGTGGTCTGACTACTAAGGGATTTTGCCGGAGTTTTCCGACGACTGGAGAGATAGTTTGTGGCTAGGTAGCGAGACAGTAGCTTGCCGTGCAGTGAGTTGGGCTTTTGAGGGTGATAAGGGTGAAGGAAATGGTTGGGAAGATTGGTCTGCCATGGATGACGGAGTGAGAAAGCTGGGGAATTCTTTAGGGTTTTGGGAAGGAAGAAAGTTTGGTATGTAAAAAGCTCTAGGGTTTCTGTTTGCAAAATGAAGCAAATAAATGACCTAAGACGAAGAGTACAGAAATTATAAGTTAGGCCTTGATGGGCCCAACGCGAATTCGTCGGTGGCAGGCCTCGAGTTACTCAAAAAGCCTGTCGCCGCGTTCCTCTAATTTATGAATTTGCAGAGTCGTACGTCCTTTCATCTGCAGATTCATCATGTCCTTGGAAGCTGAAGCGGTTGTACTTCTCAATTTTCAAAAAGAAATTTCTTTGGTGTCTTATTTGGATGGGTGTAAAGTTAAGAATTAACACAATGAATCCATCAATGCAAATGCATCTTTGCTGAGGACGGGCAACAACACATGTATCATCACAACACACCTCTTAACTCAACGCATTTCTGGAGGACGGGTGCATGGTATTTCTACCAGCGCAACACTACCTCAACATAGTGTGTTTTTTATAAGGACGGGCTAACAATACACACGAGCGCAATACACCCATAAATGCAATGCATTTGGGTTGGATGAATGCAAAGTGTATCTTGTTATTGCAAGATGCACCCATCATCGCAATGCATATCGGATGTGTTTTATTATTAAAATTTATTTCATTTTATTTTATTTTTATTTTTTTTCATCAACGCAAGTCACAAGGACTTTGCGGTATTAATTTTCTACTTAACCAATCATTCACCAAAATTAAGGTATAACGCATTTAATACAGAAAAGTAGAGAAATTAAAGAGAGCACGGAAATAAACGCAAGTGAATTAAATGAGAATTGAATTCATAAAGCATTAAAAGAAAATTTAAAGAAGCATTAAATTAAAAAATTCATGAAGTAATAAATTCAGAAAGCAGGTAAACATAGAATTTAAAGATATGGACCGGAAGACAATTTCCATGATTAGCGCAATCCACACCTCCGCAGGCGATCAAGCTTGCCTGCACAATGCCATCATGTACATTGTTCACCTCCTTGCCTCATCCCGCAATAGGAACGGGAAGAGATGCAATCTAGTTCCTTCGGGAGTCACACCAGGCATGGAGAATGCGTTGCACATCTCCTACAAACCATGCATTCTCCGCAACCGTAGGTCTTGAAATTCCAGCGCTTAATCTGGTTATGATGTGCTCCTACGCGAAAAGTACACCTAATCTCTGGGTGAGCTTAGAATTTCTAGATCACTCCAGTACTCAGAAGTCGTTAGCCTGCTCTTTGCGATAAACAGACAGTACAAAGAGATCTGTCCTGCACATACTACAAAAATACTCAGCACTAACCGTTACCAATCCCCGACAACGGTGCCATAAACTTGTAAACTTGAAATGCGTCTCTGACGTACAACATGCAGACAAATATGAATAC
The DNA here is from genome assembly GCF_009727055.1 of Benincasa hispida. Taxonomy (NCBI): domain Eukaryota; kingdom Viridiplantae; phylum Streptophyta; class Magnoliopsida; order Cucurbitales; family Cucurbitaceae; genus Benincasa; species Benincasa hispida. Next base: position 5,365,974 of record NC_052355.1, read on the forward strand.
GGATGAATGAATCATACAAGCTCATGTTTCCATAAACTTGATGACGTAAAGATGGAAATGGAATATGGATGCTGTGTTATGCATTATACTACTAGATATATGCATTGTTAACTATATGCTTGTAGTATGCTATGGAGTAATGCGTTGTCATAAGTTTTCTTGTGCTGAAACCAAGTATAATTCCAACGTAAGTTTCTCAGAGTAATCCGATGTCGAACACAAGGATTCTTTTCATTAATGTGTTACTTGTGTGATACATGCGACCGGTTATTACAATTAATAAAGAATTGGTGTTTATACAAGTATCTAAAGTTGTGGTAAAATAAAGTTGGGTTGATAAACTAAATTGCGATGAAAATAAACCTACGCTAATGTGATAGAAGATAGAAGATACATGATATACATGATACTGAGTTTGAGACTGACTGTGAAGTTTATACAAAGGATCTTGGTATGCGATGGCAAGTCTTTAGGGATGAATCAGAAACGGGGAAGGATAAATAGTAAAAACATCGCAAGTTTTTTAATTGCATTAAAGATACAACTAAGGTTCCGCTTTCCCTTGGCGTACACCTCTCGGTGATCAGCCGCGTTCCCATATCTCTATGGTGAAACAAGGATGAACGTGATGAACGCAAGGTTGCTTCCATCTCTTGAAGTACTTCTCGTTTTAGTTAATGCATTCTTCCAACCCTCTCTCGATAGGCGGAATAGCATCTTCACTTTTGCTCTCACAGGTGAAGATGCCGTCTTGCATGCTTTGACTAAACATAATTATTTCCTTAACCCAATTAATTTACTTGCTTAATTCTTGCTATTACCTAGGGGATTAAGAAAACGTCATGGAGAAAATGAATTATGGGTGAATGGAAATAGAGAGAGAGATTATAATTGAAATGATCATAACATTCAATACTAAGATTAAGCGTCGATACATGGTGTGAATGAAAGACTAAGAAGATGAATACAAGTGATGATAAAGAGATAGAAACAAATACAGAAGAGTGTCAACGTCTTGACACAGATCTTGACGAAGGTTTTGCTTGCCGGCGTGTGGTGGTGATGAAGAGGAGAGCTTCCCTCTCAGGTTTGCTCTTCTGGTAAAACTGACCTTCGTACAGAGCTTCGACGGCGGGGATCGGAAGGATTTCTTGCTCGGAGACTCACTTCTCGGCCTTGTCTCTTGATTCTTCCCGGATCTACTCTAATTAGTCGCTTAACTAGTCTCTCTCTTAGATCAGTATATACACGTTTCTATGTATTCAAGCATATCTTTCAGTGAAATTTCATAAGCTATTTATAGGTGAAGCTTGACTCTCTGACTTGTGGTCCCCACTTAACTGTTATGGTAGTTCCTAAAATGGTGGAGTGAATATTCTTTCTGTTACGCAATCAATCTTGTCAGAAATGCACAATAGTTAGCTGTACATTTGTAAGAATCCTCCGCAAATGCATTGTTGCTCTTTACATCCTCGATCGTTCGGCCGCATGCGGTGTTGTTTTTGATAACCACATGCGGTTGAGATTGTGTTGATCGCTAAGCTCTTGATCGATTGTCGCATGCGCCGTCATTGCGTTGATCATCTATTCATTCCTAAATAATGGGCGCAATGCGACGTAGATGCATTGTTCTTTTTATCTTGAGCCATGAACGCATGCGGTGACTTGATTCCCTGCAAAACAGAACAAAACATTCTATTCTACCATTGCAATGGTGTCAGTAGGTGTATTGACGACAATTTATAATTCTTGCATTTCTTAGCCAATTTCTATACAATCGACGCAACTTCCTTTCCTTTTGGCCCCAATATCTAAATAAAACAGTATAAATAACTTGTATTTCTATAAGTTATTAATGTAGACCCTCGTTCTTTTTAGATACTTGAGGATATTCTCAATGGCAATCCAACAATCAAATCTTGGTTTAGACTTATGTTTACTTACTATCCCCACCACATAGCAAATGTCAGGTTTAGTACATAACATCGCATACACTAGGCTGTCAACAGCCAATGCACAGGGGATTCGTCTCATTTCCTCAACTTCTTGATATGTCTTAAGACACTATTCCTTACACAATATAACTTCATGTTTAAAAGGGAGTAAACCCTTATTCGAGTTCTGCATCGAAAATTTGACAAGCATTTTGTCAATGTATGATGCCTGAGCAAAACTAGCAATTTTTTCTTTCGATCTCCAAATATCTGAATGTCGAGAAAAAATTTCATCTCTCTCAAATATTTCATTTGGAATTGGGTCGCTAGCTAATTCTTAATTTTAGTTAGTAGACCTACATCATTCCCAATGAGTAGAATATCATCTATATACAACACTAGAAAAGTTAATAAACTATTGATGATTCACTTGTAAGCACCAGGCTCATCAATATTTTGATCAAAGCCATATGATTTGGTAGCAGTATCAAATCTTATATGCCAAGATCAAGAAGCTTGCTTCAATCCATAGATGGACCGATTAATCTTGCAAACCTTTTGCTCTTGACCCTGCGTTATGAATCTCTCAAACAGCTCCGTATAGATAGTCTTCTCAAGATTGCCATTTGGAAAAGTAGGTTTGACGTCCATTTACCATATCTCATAGTCATAATATGAGGCAATGGATAAGAGGATATGGATAGACTGTAACATGGTAACAGGTGAGAAAGTCTTCTCATAATCGACTCCCTCTACTTGAGTATAACTCTTTGCCACAATTCTAGCCTTGAAGGGTTGCACCTTTCCATCAGCACCCCATTTCTCTTGTAGATCCATTTTCAACCTATAGGTTTTTTCTCATTACGTTGCTCTACAAGATCCTAAAAAGAATTGAAGTACAATTTCAAGATCCATAGTTTTGATCCATTCATCTTTGTCAACACCCTCCATTGCCTTCTTGTAAAGTGGATCCTTAACATCTCCATCAGCAACCATAGTTAGGATTTCTGTTAAACCCATATAACAAACAGGTGGGTTCGCAACCCTTCCACTACGTCGAGGTTCCCTCAATAATTGAGGTGGATGTGATTTACTAGATGAACCAACTTCAACAACTCTTGTTGACGTGTTGAATTCTTCAACAACACTTGTTGAAGGTTCAATAGTTTCTTTGGATTGTTCATTCAACACAATCTTATTGCAGGGCTTATGCTCCCTTATGTGGTCCTTTTATAAAAAAGTAGCGTTTGTTGATACAAACACTTTATTTTTGTTAGCATCATAGAAATAACCACCTCTTGTTCGTTTAGGGTATCCTACAAACAAGCACAATTTTGAATGAGGTTCAAGTTTCTTAGGATTTGCCTCAAGCACATATGTTGGGCAACTCCAGATTCGAAAATGACATAAACTACCTTTACGACTGATGACATGCAGAAATGCATGTCATCTTAGGCTTTTTATTTAGAATTATGAGGATTGTTAAGCATAATATGCGACAATTATGTTAGGAATTCATGAGAAAATGAGTTTGCGTCGTTCAGCGCCAAGAATCTCGGCTAACCCACTATTTGTGATACTCCACTAGGAGTTTTAGTCCAAGTGGGAGTTTGTTGGATTTTATGTCTTAAAACTCATATTTTGTAAATTAATAAATATATTATGTTTTTTTTTTTTCGATAAAGTTGTTATTGAAATTGTAATCTTGAATCCAATAAACTAAAGTTCCAAGGCTATTTAATGTAATTTGAACTTTATGCAGTGACATAGATGTGGATCAAGTTCAAATATATAGCCAAAATGGTCTATAGTATATGAATAAGGTTGGGCACCTTATTCTGGGGACAATATGGATGTGGCCCACTTTGTAGATAGTACAAACGATGTGATCCTGAATCGTTCATATAGAGATATGTGAGTGGGGGTATCCTATGTAAAGAGTTTACATAAGACTGAACCATGAAATAGTCACTTTTTACGTTCTAAATGTCGTCTCTCCAGCTGAAGTGTTCTAGACGATTAGGGTATAAAATACTTAGCGATACATTTCGGCTAACTAAACATATCCTATGTCTAGGTGATTCATCCGAGTATAACTTTTATACTGGATTTTTAACCTACGATGTCTAGGTGATAAACAAATTTTATCATCTCACACCGCTCACGCATGCTCATAAAACCGGTTTAACCTAACTCAGACGCCGACTCGATCTCCAGGTAGTAGGTGTTCTGTGAACCGTCAACTTAAAAACCTTCAACCTTTGTCATCTTATCTGACTTTTTGCCAAGATCTTGTCGGGTGAGTTTTTTTGTAACTTCGGTTTTACAAGATATCGACCTATTTTGTATCAAAATTAGGATTGTTCGATGGTTAACCTAAATGAGCATGCATCTTAACTTTGTTATAGATTTTAGAAGTCTAGGTTATTTTATAAAAATTATAAAATAAATTATAACAATTATAACCCTAGAGCATTCATCTATAACATGCTTCCTTCAATCAAACATGCTTTAATATAACACTTATATTAAAACTAAGCATGAATAGTATATATTTTATAACACTTATATGATATAACAAATGCATGTCACATGTTTTTCCTATGGTGGGATTTTAAAACTATATGGCATACTATATGCACACATAATCAAACAACATTATACATCACATGGATAATAAGTAAACAACAATAAAGTAGACCGATTTGGCATTAAAAACAAACAAATAACTAATTTATTACAAAATTCAGCAACCAGCTTCTCTGAACCGGCTTCAAACACTTTGAACCATCAGGAACTGCTCAGAAATCACTCGAACCGACCCGAAAACACCAAAAACTAATCTAAACCGGTCAAACTGGCTCAACCAGGTCAAATGAACCGGTCCAGACCGTCTGGATCGGCTGTACGCTGGGACAGTCAACGGAGGCGTGGGCGCGCAGGTCGTAGAGCGGGTCTCGGGCAGGTGGGCGAACGGGCGTGCAAGACTACACAAAGCGGAGTGGACGAGCGGGTCAGATCCGAGCGGGCAGGCGTGCGAAGCCAGACACGCGTGCGAGCTTCTCCGAACCGGGTCGGGTATGGGCAGTGAGTCAGGTCTGGGAGTTTCCTCTCGAGTCTGGAAGCTAATTCGGGTCTGTAAGCCAATTTTTTTTTTATGCGTTCATTTGTCTATCTTTGTAGCTAACACAGGAATGGGACGCATACGCGGAAGCCGGGCTATCGCATAGATGACCGAATGCAGAGAAATTCTCCATCACAAACATGAACGCATACGTTCAATGCATGGATGGTGCGGTAATCAACCACATGCGCTCATCACATAGGTGTTGCGATCGTCAAGCGATTTCAGTCATCGTGTAGAAGTTGCGGTAATCAAGTGAATGCGGTCATTTCAAGATTGCGGCTACACGATGATAACCATAATAGCAGGATTACCGCAAGTTGGTGGAATGGAAGCATCCACGCATATCTAAGGGAAAATCAAAAGATGATGTTGACATTTCACCTACCACGCCGTTAGCAGCCGAGACTAAGAAAAGGACCAATGCGCCGCGAATGTCAAAATCAGAGCAGGTCCATTAATGCTATCGGTGATCAAGCTTTATAAATAGAAGCCGATGAGCGGAATTTCAAAGGATCCAAGGTTTTCATCCAAGGTTTCCTACCTTCGGGTGGACCTTCTGATCCAGACGAACGCGTTAGAAGAAAGCTTGAGAGTTCTTCATCTCCTTCATCCATTCCGAGTGATGACCGGAGCCTTCGCCGGAGTTAGATCTCGAGAAAGTCAGCTCCACCGCCCATCCATGCACAACCGGCAGCCTTGACACACATCTGTTGGAAGCAAGACATTGCTTCCAGCTGGTCATTTCATTTCCTCTTCTTTTCTTATATTGTATTGCATTACATTTTAGATTAAGAAATTAATACATTGTGTGTTCAATGCATTTCTATGTTTCTTAAATAATGTTGTTTATTATTTAAGACTAACTATTTCAAAGCAATGACCTAGGTACATAGACCTTAATCCTGAGCTACTATGAACTCCTATTTACTCAGGTATTTCTTAGATTTTCATAGGTGAGGGTTGGCTCAATAGATGCCAGCTCAATAAGCCTCCCATTTCAGGGGTACGATCGGGTAGATAGCTAGGGACATAGGATGTAAGAAGAAATTCACTCCTACTGGTTTTTAGAGATAGTAGAGTGGTTGTTCTTTTAAGTACTAATTCCAGGTCTTGAACAAGGGGCCCCACCCTCTCATTGGCTAGAGAAGGACTCTATTTGGTGATTGGATCACAAACCAATTGTTCGTTAGAGGATCGATGAGACTTAAGGAACAAGATGTAATCTTGGGTGTAAAATAGCTTTTGACCCAGCCGTTATTATGAACAACCTGTGAAGGGTTGACTTACTAATTATGGTTAAATCAAGTGGAAAGAAATATATCTACTGCTAGGGGAGTGCAACTACTGGGTTTTAGTGGAGTGACCCGGTAGTTAATGAATGTTAATTAATTTGATTTAAAGAGTTTATCCATTTAATCTTGGATTGTTGGAGCCCATGATCTATAAGTCCATTAGATCGTCCTACTAGCTCACAAATGGATTAAACCTTAGAATAGAGTGATGAGTTTAATTCGAAGTGTTCAAATTTGAATTAAGGGAATTAATAATTTTATACGATATAATTACACGTTTAATTATTGAACTAAACGAAATTGAAGGATTGGATCATATTTAATTTTGGTTTAAATATTAATTACATGAATACAGATTCATGATTATGGAATTGGTGGTTGAAGAATTTGATATTTGATATCAATTTTTAATTCATAAAAATAGTTTAATTGGAATAAGTTTTATTCAAAATTAATTATTAGAATAATTTTGGTGAAAAATTAAATTAAATTGAATTAACTTTAGAATTTGAAATTTAAGTTCAAATTAAAATTTATTTTATATTCAATTTAAATCAAAATTGGAAGAAAATGGTTTTTCCCACTTCCACCAATTTGTCTTCCACCTCCTTCTTGCTTCCAATTTATTCAATTTGAGGTGTCTAATTCAAATGAAAAAGAGTTGCATGCCGAAATTGATTAAAGCTAGCAATATTGAGCTGAGAGAAACCCCATGCAATTTTTTAATGCAGCTGAAATTTTTGCTGGTTTAAAGAAGAAGTGTTCTTCACCTAAAACACCAAAAACAAATCCTCTCTTCTCAAAATTCCTTAAATCCCAGCTCATTTTGGGTTCCACCACCGATCTAAGGTCCTAGAGAATAGTAGAAAATCGAGTGGTGGTCTACAAGACTTTAGAGTGGAAATTCAAGCTCAATTTGAAGATAGAAGAGTTCTACAAAAGTATGTTTCAGAAAACCCCTTTTTATCTTATGAACATGCTTACTTAGATGCTAAAATTAATGAATTAGAGTGCTTAATGATCATCATTTCTTCTGCTAATTGCATGTTAACTCCATCACTTTGGCCCTATGACCTTTTCTAGAAAAGATCTTTTAGTCATTTTGCCTTCGAGGCATGACTCACACATCGATAAAAAAAATTCTTCTAACTTGCTTAGAGGTCCATCCTTAACCAGTCTCTTAATCCTATTGAGATTGATGTTGTTGGAATACAGAAACATGTAGCAGAACAAAACAGAATCATTGAGCATTCTAATTCCTCAATTTTGACATCAAAATAAGTATGTTCATAGGGTGTTGAGAGGGTTTCCTTACATACCTTTGAAGATCCTCTTCAAATTTGAAATTTAACTACAATCTTCTCCAATTCTTGCTGTAAACTACCACTAGAGCTTCCCTACTATTCTCTAGGAGCCTTAGATTAAGTTGTGGGACTCAAAACAAGCTTAAATTTAGGGAATTGGATGAGAGCTTTTCTAGTTTTTCAGCTTGTTGAAGAATAACTTCTTTAACATTAAAAAACATAGCAATTCAGTAATTGCATCAACTTTTCCACTCAATCAAAAGTGGTTTTATTACATGACACTCATACAAAATAATCACTTGAAGTGATTCTAGGTACTCTTTGAATTTGGTGGTGGAATTGTGGGTAAGAATGTGACTAACCTTCATGCTTGAAAGTGGGAAAATCCCACATTTGGATTTTCTCAATTTTCAATTTGATTTTAAAATTTTATTTTCATAATCAAAACTTTCTCTAATTCTAATTCTTTAATTAGAATTAAAATATTACTAATTTTTACAAAAAATAATTCAATAATAAATTTTTCTAATAAAATTAAGAATTAAGAATTAATTGAAAATTTTAATTAATTCTATTAATTTAATATCAAATATCAAACTAATTTGTCACCAATTCCATTACTATAAATCCGTATTTATGAAATTAATATTTAAATCATATTTATATAATAATCGATTCTACAATTACTTGTAATTCCAAAATTAAACGTGTAGTTATATCACATATAATTACTAATTACTTTAATTCGAACTTGAATATTTCAAATCAATTTATCATGCTATTCTAAGGCTAATCCATTTGTGAGCTAGTAGGGGGACCCAATGGACCTACAGATTATGGGCTCCAACGATTCGAGATTAATTGGCTAAAATATTTACACCGAATTAACCCCCATTCATTAACTATCTAGTCACTCCACTAAAGCCTAGTAGTTGCATTCCCCTCATTGTAGATATATTGTGTCCACTCCATATAACCATAATTAGTAAGTTAACCCTTCACATGTTGTTCGTAATAACGGTTGAGTTAAAAGGTTGTTTTACCCTTAAGATTACCTCTTGTTCTTTAAGTCCCATTGTTCCTCTAATGAACAATTGATTTGTGATCCAATCATCAAATCGAGTCCTTCTCGGGCCAATGAAAGGGTGGGGTCCCTTGTTCAAGACCTGGAATTAGCACTTAAGGGAACAACCTATCTACTCCTGAAAATAGGTAGGAGTGAATTTCATCTTGCACCCTATGTCATCCAGCTATCTATCTGATCTTACCCCTAAAATGGGAGGCTTATTGTGTCGGCATTATTGAGTCAACCCTCACTCATGTAAGTCTAAGGATAATCCTGAATAAACAGGAGTTCATAGTTAGCTTAGGATTCAGATCAAGTTACATAGGTCATCGTTTTAAAATAGTCGTCTTAAACAGTAAAGAACGTTATAAAGCAAGAGTGACTTATTTCTTGGTCCGATCTTATGCAAACTCATTTCACAAGACACCCCCACTCCTCATGTCACCATATGAATGAATCAAGATTACTTCGTTTGTATCACTTTACAACTCCTTATAACAACTACGAGTGGGTTGCATCCAATAGTGTTACCAGAATAAGGCATCTAACCTTATTCGTATACAATAGATCATTTTGACTATTTACTCGAACTTGATCCACTCTTATATCTCCACATAAAGTTCAAGTACTCATGTAATAGTCATGGATCTTATAGATTTATTGGATTTATTTCTAAAATGAAATAAGCAATTCATATATTCAATAACAACTTTATCGACTAACAGAATGAGTTTATTGTTTACAAACCACGAGTTTTAGGACATAAAACCCAATACATGTGTCCTAATTTTATGTTCCAAGTTGGGAATTTTCACTAGAAGAGATTTTAAGTCTTTTATTATGGGTTATAGCAGTTTTAAACATTTTAGTATTTAGGCATACTCTTCCTTGAGATATATGAGCGAGACTCTATACAGATCTATGGATCTCCCCAACATCAAAGAAAGACTCCATCAAAATCTGCCACTCATTTGGCGATGCCTTATTTTCTATGAACACCCCACCACTGAATGATGAACTTTATCAGTCTTCGCCTCCGACCCGACCTGGAGAGAACAAAAGGTAAGGGCTTGGCCCGCCTGAATATAATTCAGAAGCTTTAGTTGAACCCAGAGTCTTGGTAGGGTCCCTTATTTCTCTTTTGTTCCAGAACCTACGGCTTTAGTTTCTAATGATCTTAGCATCTATAAATTATTTTTCAGCTTAGCATAAAAAATATCTACACCATTCTTGGAAATAAAACGCTTTATTTATAGAGAAATTTACAGGATTGTTTGTTCAATCAAACACTTTACAGAAATTAAATTCCTTTTTAAATCAGGAAAAACAAATATATTTTCAAGTAAAATATATTTATTATATGAAGTAAGCTGGAGTCCTCTCACTGCCACAATTGAGACGACATGCCCAGTTCCAACATGCATCGTCGTCTCCTCAGCTACCAGTTGCCACTAGGAACTAATTTTCTGAAATGAAGAAAAAACATGGTTAGTGGCACCTGAATCAATTATACAGACAAAGTCATCATTCTCCACTAAACTGTTGGGATTGGTGTCCTAATTCTCCTAGTGCTCTCGTAGTTTGTAAAGATTTTGTAAACATATTGTTATTAATAAAATAAATGTTATTTTATAAGCATTTACTCAAATCCAATAAACTAAGATCCGTAGTTATTTCATGTAATTTAAGCATGTATGTGGAGACAACAAGTGGATCATGTCTTAAGTCGTAATCTAAATGGTCTGTAGTAGATGGATAAAGGAGGGATACCTTATCCTGATAGCACTACAGATACGGCCCGTTTTGTAGATGTTACAAGTGTTGTAAAGTACTATAAATTACCTGATCCTGACCATTCATGTGGAGACATGCGAGCGGGGGTATCCTATACAAAGAGTTTGTATAAGACCGAACCATGAGATGATTAGTCTCTTTATATAACACCATTGTTAATTGAGAACATTTTACTAAAATGACCATAGGTGACATGACCTTCATCCTGAGTGAGTTGGGAGCTCCTACCTATGAGGGCAGTCCTTTGATTTGTATAGGTGAGAGTGGCCAGATTGCCAACTCAACAAGTCTACCATTATGAGGATTCGTCAGATTTGGGAGTTGGGAACTCAGCTATACAAGACAGAATTTAATCCTTCCCTGAAGCAAGGAAAGTAGATAAATTACTCCTTTAAGGGTTGATTCCAGGTCTTAAACATAGTGGCCACACCCTCTCCTGGCCCTAGAGGACTTAGTCATAGTAGGACTATGACTTTTTGTTCATTAGAGGAATCAATGGTACTTAAGGAGTTGGATTAATTACACAGGGCAAAACGGTGAATTGGCCGAGTTGTACTTACAAGCGATTTGTGAAGGGTCATCGCATTATTGATTGATCATATGGACAAATAAATATATATGTAGTGCGAAGAGTGCAATTATTAGTCTTTAGTGGAGTGACCAACAGTTAACGGATGGTGGATCTCATGATTAAAGAGTTTAATTAGTTATTCATGTATCATTGGAGCTTCAAGCTACAGGTCCATGAGATCCCCTTGGTAGCTCAATGGGTTCAAGTTGATAATAAGATTTTGGGTTAATTTGAAGTGTTAAAATTAACAATAGGAAATTCAATTATATGTGATATAATTGATATGATGTATTATATACATTAATTGGAGGAATTAATATAAATATGATTTATATTAAATACCATAAAATAGAAAAATAACTATGGTTTATATGTTTCATATGATGAAATATTAATACTATAGGTTATAAATATAGTATGATAAGTTGGTTATTATATTTATTTATAGCATATTAATTATATGATAATTAATTATTCTTTTTCTCTAATAACCGAATTGAGTGGGAGGTTATTGGAAGTTTTATTGTAACTGTGAGGTAAAAGGAAATTTTTTTTCCAAAATTATGATGATTGATTTGGAATAATCACACAAAAAGGCTATCGAGTAACAGTGTTTTACTAAAAGATAGCATAAAGAGCATACACGATCGAGCTACAAGTTTACTATACGATAGTTACTCGCTTAATCGTTGCTACACAATCGAGTAGAAAAGTCTATACGATAGGCTTCCATTTACCAAATGATCGAGTATTTCGTCTATATGACAGACAACACTCATCTCCCACTTACTCGATCATTTACCTCCTGCTTTCCTCAATAAAAAATCATACAGAGCCCACAACTCCTAGATTCTCACACCAAGAATACTAAAGTAACCATTGTGGCGGTGTTCTAATTCGTTTTGAGGATCGAGTTAGACTCGATTGAGATCGAGGTTCATTCAGATGTTCGTTGAGATCGAGTTCTGATCGTTGCGTTCGAGTTCGTGCTAATTGAACAATTTGCTAAACAATCGAGGGATACTTGAAGAAGAGTTCTTAAAAGGTTAGCATACTCTATCCCCTGTATCTTCATTTTTAAGTAGCATGATGTAATTTTCTAATTATGCATAATTTGTTCATTTCCGTTTAGAGTGTAATTGTTTGTGTTCATGCTCAATAGAAATTGGAACGATCCGTTTCCGCTCACATGGATATCAGTTTAGATTTCCTTCATAAACAAGTCTCCAATACAAGTAAATCATATTTACATTGCTTGGCCTTCTTCTTTTCTATCAAGTACTTGGGATCGTTCCTCTTCTAATGTCACTGTTAGTTGCAATAAAAACAGATTCCCTTGTAGCCTTTGCCATTTTGCCTCTATGGGCAGTAGCTGGTGGGTTAGCTTTCCCCTTTCCACCATTTTCTTCTTCCACTTTTTGGTGTAGGAAGAAACACAGACTTAGTTCCAGAGGTTGAACCTCTATTGAACTTCTTGGAGGATAAAGCAACATTTACTTCACCCTTTTATTCCTTGCTTTTCATCAAGGATTGGAATGTCTGTAGGTCATTGAGCAAGGTGGTCAGGTTGTTTTCAATCATATTCATAATAGCATTGCTACGAAACTGTAGGAAACTTTCAAGTAAAGTTTCCAAGATGAAGCTAACCTGACTGGCCTCATCAATGACAGACCCATTTTTCTCTACCACGTTTAAGTGGACTATCATGTTGAGAAATGTTCTCTTATAGATATCCTTTCTCACATATAGGCATTGAATATGAATTTGATAGTGTCATGCCTGAGCTGTGCGGACGGTTGTCCCAACATTCCCCTCATGGACCCCATGATCTCACGAGTAGTGAGCATGGACTCAAGCTTCCTGGCCAGACTTCTGAAAGGCTTGCCAAGATATATGCTTGTGCCTTCTCATTTTTCCATGTCCATCGCTCATATGCCTCTCGAATGTTTAGAGTAGCATTTTAAAGAGGAATAGGAGGACAATCCTCTGTAAGAACAAAACGAAGGTTATCGATGATTAGTATTGTGTTGATTGTGCTTTTCCATGTTGTATAGTTTTTGCCGATAAGTTTGTTGGCAACGAGTAAATTCAATATAGGGAGTTGGGATTACTCTTGCGACTAAACTTAATGACTTGGTGAATTTATCCCCTCCACAATTCTACTTCTCCATGCATCTAATTACACATTAACAGTTGTCACATCTCTACCAACTCTCATAGTCAAACTTCTATTGCTCAACCTTTTTATCTATGAGTAGGAGTATATGATATTATGTTGAATTCGGATTAATCTTTTATTGTTTATGATTAATCTAATTTTTAGATTTTGAGATTGATATACATAATTCAAATGCTCTTATTCTATTTCCTTATCTACATGAATTATTTGATAGATTTAAGTTATTTTATAAGCATGAAATGTTCAGATTATTAAATCAATATTACATTTGATATTCTAGTACATCATATACTAAATATTGCAAGATATATATATATACCATAAATTTAGTATTGCAATTGATATGTTTGTATACAATGTATCCATTACATAGATTTATTTGTAGTTAATTTTGTTTGATTAGAAATTGATTATAAAGAATTCTGTTTAAGGATAGTTATATCTAGGTTGTGATATATAAGTTGATCTAGATATATTTTTTTGTTTGGCATCATTGATAAGGTCATTTTGGGTCAATAATGATGAGAAAATTATTGTAAATTCACATTAGACATCCTTTAAACAACTGAAAGATTCTTCAATCCAATAAATTGTCATATGTTGGTTATGCTCAAGAAGATTTATAATATAGATTTGAAAACATAAAAATATTATTTCTAAAATTTCAAACTATTTGTATTGCTCAAACGAATATTCACAATATTCATTGGATCTGATAACATGTCACAAAATAAAAGCACTATACAAATTGAAGAAAGCTGATTTTAGTACGGAATCAGGACATCTATGCTTAAATGTGATTGTACATTTAAGTTGTGGATTGTACACTATTATTTCTTTGTTTGTAATAATTAGTATTAGTCTTTTAATCAGAAGGCACCAGTGGTCTAGTGTTAGAATAGTACCCTGCCATGGTATAGATCCGGGTTCGATTCCGTGCTGGTGCACATTCCATTTGTCCTAAAATTAGTTGACCATTCAAATTTAAGCTGAACATTTTATAAACAAATAAAGCCGTTAAAAATAATTTAATGAAAAGTCTAGATGAATCTTTAGTTGGGGATTCCTAAAAACTATAATTAAAAAGAAACATTTAAACTTAAAACAACTAAAATTAGTAGTTCTCATAAGCTTTCAAAACATACCGTGAGCATTGATCCTAATCAAGCATCTCTAGTATGTTCTTGCCTATATCTGAAGAACTTTTTAGGAAATAAATTAGTGTTTAAAATTCCTAAAAAGTAACCCCATTGTTGGGGTTAGGATATGAACTGAATGTTATGAAACTGATGGGGCCTAAATTGAACGTAGTTGGTCATTTGGATGAACGATTTAACCCAACCAAATGTAGGTGAGATGTACACCCCTTATACAAGAGCAACTTTGGTTGAATATTTTATGTACACAAAACAATACACTTCAATCATTTATGATGATCCCTCCAAACAAGCACAAGCTTATGGACAAAAGTCCCTTCTTTTACGAAGATCGTTGGGCCATAAAGTTTATCTGAAAGGGGATTAATTTAATTAAAGAGTTTAATTAATTAATCTCATATCATTGGAACTTCAATCTATAGGTCCATAAGGTCCTCTTGTTAGCTCAATAATGATTAATGATACTCAAATTAATTTTGGTTTAGTTTGAATTATTCAAATTATTTAAAGGGAATTAATTGTATATGATATAATCAATATAATGTATGTGATACATTATAATATAATTTTAATGAGAAAAATAAATATTTGAATATGTTTCCAATATTAATTATATGAATGTGATTCATATAAAAACTATAGTTTAAAATTAATATGAGTATGATTCATATTAATACTATAAGTTATATGAGAGAATTATAAACTATAGGTTATATTTTATATGTGATATAATATAAACTAGAGGTTATATGTTATACGTGATATAATATATGATTTGATATTGATATTAAATTAGTTAATATATATTCAAAATTCAAATTTTTTAAATTTGAAAATTAACTCATGAGGGAAGTTGATTTCAATTTAGGTAGGGAGTTATTGATAACGCTTGAACCCCCTCTCATATACGTGAAAGATAGAGAAGGGAATTCAGAAGTTGAAAATGAAATTGGTTTCACGGATCCCACTCAATCTTTTTCTCCTTTGCATTGCTCTCAAAGAAAAACTCTCTCCCTTCCTTAGACAAAAAGTAATCCATAGAAGCTCACAACTCTCTGTGATTCTCTATTTGAGAATAACAAGGAAGACGTTGTGGAGGTATCCTCATTATGGTGTTCGAGTTTCTATTGTGTTGTTGTATTCGTGGTGCTGAGATCGGGAAAAGTAATGTATCGATTCGTGATCCACTACCAAAGAGGAAATGCGAAGAACTAGTTCTCCAAGGGTTAGTTTCGATTTCCCTTTCTTCTCTATTTTGTAGTAGATGCATGCTTAGGTTTATTTTTTTTTATACTGTTTCCATTGCCTCTGTAATTTTCAAGTTATGTAAAACAAATTTAAGCTTTTGGAGTGAAGATTGAAGTTGAATTCGTGGATTGAAGAAGGGTTGCAGTTGATGCCCTAAATCTCGTAGGGTCTTTTAATTTGTAAACATATATATAAAAAAAAACTTTGTGATTTATAATATATGATACTTTATTCACTTCAGTCTATGAAATATGAGATATTTTAGTTGCATTAACCACAAACCAATAAACTAAGATCTATGGTTATCGTTGTAACTTAAGCATATATGTGGAGACATAAAAGTAGATTGTACTTTAAGTGATAACCTAAATGGTCTGTAATATATGGATAAATGAGGGATACCTTATCCTGGTGACACTATGAGTGTGGCTCGCTTTGTAGGTGTTACAAATGTTGTAAAGTGCTACAAATGATCTGATTCTGATCATTCGTGTATTAGACATGCGAGCGGGGATACTCTATACAAAGGAGTTTGTATAAGATCGAACTACAAAATGTTTAGTCTCGATATATAACGTCGTTCATAATTAAGACTTTCATTTAAGTAGGATGACCATAGATAACATGACATTAATCCTGAGTGAGTTGTGAACTCCTGCCTATGAAGGCGGTTCTTTGATTTGCATGGGTGAAAGTGGCCAAATCGCCAACTCAAACCTACCACTTTGGGGATTCATCTGATTGGGGAGTTGGAAACTCAGCTACACAAGATGAAATTCACTCATTCCCCGAAGCAGGGGTAAGTAGATAAATTGCTCCCTTAAGGGCTGATTTTAGGGCTTAAACAATGTGGTGCCACACCTTCTCTTGGCTCGAGAAGGGTTTAGTCATAGTAGGACTATGATCTATTGTTCATTAGAGGAATCAGTGGTACTTAAGGAGTTAGATGTAACTATAGGAGCAAAACGGTAAATTGGTCAAGCTGTACTTATGAGCGATTTGTGAAGGGTCGTCGTACTATTGATTAGTTATATCCAATGGATAGAGAAATATATTTGTAGTGCAGAGAGTGTAGCTATCAGTCTTTAGTGGAGTGCCCGATCATTAATGGATGGTGGATATCGTGATTAAAGAGTTTAGTAATTTATTCACGTACATTGGAGCTTCAAGCTATAGGTCCATAAGGCCCCCTTGGTAGCTCAATGAATTCAAGTTGAAAATCAGTTTTTTGGTTAGTTTGAAATGTTCAAATTGACAATAGGGAATTTGATTTGTATGTATTTTTCCTCTATGCTTTTCAACATTATAAACATCGTATATATTTGTATGTTTATTCTCACTGGAGTTTTAGTCCAAGTGGGAGATTGTTGGGGATGTCCTAAAAACTCGCAGTTCGTAATTCATGTTAAAAATTCTATTTATCAATAAAATATTATTGAATATGTAAAGTTGTTGATATTGCATTTTATTACGAAATCCAATAAACAAATCCATGGCTGTAGTATGAATACTTTAACTTTATATAAAGACATAAAAAAGATCAAGTTATAGTATATAGCCTAAATAGTCTATAAGTATATGGATGAAATTGGGTATCTCATCTTGGTAACACTATTGGATGTGGCCTATTTTGTATGCTGATACAAATGATGTGATCCATAGATAATTCATGTAGAGACATATGAATGGGGGCATCCTATGTAATGAGTCTGC
Source organism: Benincasa hispida (assembly GCF_009727055.1). Taxonomy (NCBI): domain Eukaryota; kingdom Viridiplantae; phylum Streptophyta; class Magnoliopsida; order Cucurbitales; family Cucurbitaceae; genus Benincasa; species Benincasa hispida. Next base: position 5,383,359 of record NC_052355.1, read on the forward strand.
ATAAAAACTCAACCTCGAAATAGTCACTATTCTTTATAACGATCGTTTACTGTTAAAACTAACTTTATCATACTAAAATAACCTAGGATAACTCGATCTTAATCCCGAGTTAACTATGAACTCTTATTTATTCGGGATTATCCTTTGAGTTGCATAGGTGAGAGTAGTCCAACAACATTGCTCAATAAGCCTCCCATTTTGGGGATAAGACTAGATAGATAGCTAGGGACATAACTTTGCAAGATGGAACTCACTCCTACCCATCTTAGGGTTAGTAGATAGGTTGTTCTCTTAACTGATGATTCTTGGTCTTGAGCAACGGGGCCTTGCCCTCTCGTTATAGAGAGGGACATGATTCATAAGTGGTTCTATGAATCCGTTGTTCAATAGAGGGTTAGTGGGAGCTTAAGGAACAAGATGCATTTACAGGGGTAAAATGGTAATTTTGAAGCAACTATAAATATGAATGACCTATGAAGGATCGACTTACTGATTATGATTAAAATGGATAGACATATATCTATAGTGAGGAGAATGCAACTATGAAGCTATAGTGGTATGCCTTGATAGCTGTCTCTTATACACATCTAGATGTGTATAAGAGACATGTCGTTCTTTAGTGGAGTGCCCGACAGTTAATGGATGGTGGATATCGTGATTAAAGAGTTTAGTAATTTATTCACATACCATTGGAGCTTTAATCTACAGGTCCATAACGCTGTCTCTTATACACATCTAGATGTGTATAAGAGACAGCCGGATAGGTGTTCACTCATAGTAGGACTATGATGTATTGTTCATTAGAGGAATCAGTGGTACTTAAGGAGTTAGATGTAACTATAGGAGCAAAACGGTAAATTGGTCAAGCTGTACTTATGAGCGATTTGTGAAGGGTCGTCGTACTATTGATTAGTTATATCCAATGGATAGAGAAATATATCTGTCTCTTATACACATCTAGATGTGTATAAGAGACAGATTAAAAGGTTTGATTAAAAATTAAATTTATTTTTATTTAAATTAATTATTTTGAATTAATTTTATAAAACTAAATTATTTAAATAAAATCGTTTTATTTAAAAGAAAATATTTTTGAAATCCAAAATGAGTGAATGGATTTTTACAACAGTTTTTTGGGAAAAATCCACTAAAACTCAAATTGTGTAATATATCATCGGATTCTACTCACCTCTTCAATGATAACTGCTAGTATGAGCTATCCTATATGCAATCTTTCTCCTTGCATGGATTGAGCCTTTATATTGAACTTGCATGCTGAGATTTGAGAGAGAGCTCTGAAATTTTAAGCAGAAAGTCCGCACCTTTGTAAACCCTTGACAACCCACCTAAATTCATCCAAAATTGAGCTCAATGTAAGTGTTTCCACCACATATTCCTTCTTGAGTTTAGTAAAGAAGACCTTGGTGGTGGTCTACTTGAAGTTTCAAACTCGGATTAGGAGACATCTAGCTGAAATTCGTGGAGAATTGTACAAAGGTACTGCACTGTACAAACCCTCTTATGAACTTTACTTGAGTAGCATGTTTAAAACTCAAATTAAGTTTAGTTAAAGTTCTTATTGATTCTGATTTCTTCCGTTGCATGTTACATTACTCCTTCATTTTTATCTTTAAAGCTACTATGCGGTCTGACTTAATGCGTTTCTAGCTATCCTATTCTCTTGAATGGTTTTAGCTGAGGTAACTTCAACCAAATGATTTGTAACGACCCAACCCCCTAGGACTCAAGTTAGGTCGATGCTAAACACATGAATGCATGGAACTTAAAACAACATCCTTTTATAGTGAATAAATACTAAATAAATAAGTTGAACTCAAAAGACCTTCATTAAATTTAGATATTAAAAATAAACGATAGGGTACCCATAAATCATAAATGATAATAAATAGGTCTGAAAACAAATCTTAATAGTATGTTTCAAACATCAAATTGAAAGTTGAAAAACATGGAAAGAAATCTAAATATCATGAGCGGAAGCATAAAACTGGTCCTTAGTGGCTTGTTCAAGGATTCCTCTTGTCATTCGCCAGTGCGTCCTTGCCCTTACCTAAAACATAAACATAAGAAAGGTGAGTATAAATTACTCAGTAAATAACCCTACTACTAGGGTCGGGCTAGGCATCTATGTCCTCTAGATGCCTACCTTTGGTGGAACATAAAAATTGCTCTAGTCCTCATGGGACACATACATACATGCAAAACTGGTTTTATCCTACTGTAGTTAAGTATGCCCACTACCTCTGATGAATCCGGAAGGAAACACAATATCTGGTGAATCTGGAAGGAAACACAATATCTGGTGAATCCGGAAGGAAACACAATCTGGTGAATCCCGAAGGAAACATAATCTGGTGAATCTTGAAGGAAACACAATATCTGGTGAATCTCGAAGTAAACACAATATCAGATGAATCTCGAAGGAAACACAATATCTGGTGAATCCCGAAGGAAACACAATATCTGGTGAATCCCGAAGGAAACACAAACTGGTGAGTCCCGAAGGAAACACAATATCTGGTGAATCCCGAAGGAAACACAACCTGGTGAATCCAGATGGAAACACAATCTAGTGAATCCCGAAGGAAACACAATATCTGGTGAATTCCGAAGGAAACACAATCGGGTGAATCCCGAAGGAAACACAATACCTAGTTGGCATCTAACTAATCAGTAAAGATGCTATCACAATCTCAATATCACAATTATTACAATATGGTTTTATAACATACATATACACCTCAACATCATGGCTATACAGCATGCATATATGCCTCTATATCCTCATATCAAATACACCCTCAGTGAATCAAGTATCACCTCTTACTAGCATGCAAGTCTCTACGTGCACAAATAAATCTTTCAGATTCTCATACAAGAACATATATCAGTCATACTATACTATCCATTTATCATGTTATCGTTCTATCATAATATTCATCTATCATGCTGGCATATATCTAGTGTCTGGCCCGTGGGTAGTTCCAGTAGTAAGATTACTTACTTTGATATTAGGTTGAACCAAAAAAAAAGAAATTGTATCTTTGTGAAATTCTTGAATCCTTAATCGAGCTAATTATTTGAGCAACTAAGCTCTTCTAATCTCCACAATCTTTGAATTAAATCCTAGTACATAAGCCAAAATAAAATTTAACCTCTAGGTTCACACCTAAGCGTTTAATCACACCAAAATCAACAACAAAACTTAATAACTTAATTCGTATAAATTACATTCGAACTGAACAAGTCACAAAGCCCAAATCTTACCAAAATTTAATGTTGAAATCACCTTAACTTTGCTTGATAGCACGCTAAGACCTTTTAAACTCCTTCAAACTTTCAAATTCAACCTCCAAAATCACGATTGAAATGATAATTAAACACGTTATTTATATGGATCTTCAAGATCCTCAACAAAACCATGAAAATCATTTAGATCTTATCACAAAATACGAACCTCACGATGACGTTCAACAGAGGACAACGACTGGAAGAGAGGAGAATCAACAACAAGCAGATCGACAACGTGAAGGTCGGAGCGGCGCGGTTGCAACTTGACGGAGAAAAGATGTGGACGTCGACAGTGCAATAGCCGAAGTTCGTCTAAACCAGAGAGAAAGTGAGAAGGTGGGGTTAAAATTCATATTTCTTGAAAATTCCATATTTCTTTCTTTTTAATTCACACAAATACATAATAAATAATTATATATATATATATATATATATATATTATATATATATATATAATATTATTTCCTTTCCTTTTCTTAAATTGCAAAACCCATATATATTCTTTCCTTTTCTTTTCTTAAATTCCATAATATATCTGGGTTTTGGAATTTAAGAAAAGGAAAGGAAATAATATATATATATATATTATATTTCCTTTGTTAATAAATATGTCATATCAAACTCAAATCTTTCACCTCTTCTCCAATTAATTAAATAACCGAAAAATAAATTCACCAACTTTAAATCACTTCTTCCCAAAAATTCTAAATCCCAAAATTAAATTATAACTTTCCAAATTAACTTGAATCCAAATTTACAAATATTTTTAAGTACTTGATTTAATTACTTCCAAATAAACCAATTATCTTTTTCCTAATTCATTACTTAAATTTTGGATGCAAGTTCCAAAATTAAAAAGGGTAAAATCTTAAAACCATAATTTTCTCTTTTCCCTTTCAAACTTCACAAAAACTCAAAATTTATTGTACAAATAATTCAATTATCCCTTCCAATTAATTTAAAACTAATACTTCAAAGAATCCACATTAACCAATACAATTTTTCAACTGTAACAATTTGTTTCCAAATTCCAAAGATTAGGAAATTAAAACTCAGCAATTTGAGATAATTAACTTAAATTTTCCTAAAAAATCGGGATGTTACATGATTAAAATAATTAAAGCTTTAGAAATTAAGCATGCACAAAGTCACAAACGCATTTACCACAATAGCTTGACCCTGGCGTCGTGACGCTGTGAGGATCTTATATATAGGACCTGAGGTCAGCTTTGAAGGCAACCACTACACATTCGAGATTAAGCTCGAATAAAGAGAAATTTGAGAGTTTTTATTCAATTTTTGAGTGATTGAGTCAATTTGCTGAGAAATTATTGGTATAGTTAGCCTCGATTCTTACTTCTTTGTTGATCATTGTAGTATGAATATGCCTTTTAGAGGATAAATTATTTTCTTGGATAGTTTGTATGCCTTAATTTTTTGAAGGCCATCTAGTTTTTTTATTCCATTGTTGTGAACCCTTTGGGGATTTTTTAAATTTTTAATCGATTCAATAAGTTTTTGTGATGATTGTTGAATTTCATGTTAGCAAAATTTTCTAGCCTATGCATTTTGATCGATTAAGTTACAAATATTAGGATCACATGGTTGAGGTTTAGACTTTTTCTGCCCCAAGTTCATGTGAGTTCTAATATAATCTTTCCCAAATAAATCATGCAACAAGATATGGCTTTTCTGGCTTGTTGAATGTCTCGACAATTGAACCCTTTCTTAATGGATACATGACTCTATTTTCAGAACTGATAGAGATTCTCGAAAGTCCACTTCAGATCAGTGTTCACTCTATAGAGAAACTGTAGTATGGTGAAGCCTAAGCAGGGGTGCATCGCTCAGTCCACTATGGAGGCCGAGTATTAGCAGCTTGTGAAGCTGCTAAGGAGGCCGTTTGGCTCAGGAAGTTTTCTGGTTGATCTAGAAGTTGTTCCAAAATGTCTAGGCCCATCACCTTTATTGTAATAATAGTGGTGTTGTGGCCAACTCTAAGGAGCCTAGGAGTCTCAAGTGCGGACAAAATATAGAGCGGAAGTATCAATCTTATCTGCAAGATAGTGCATCGATGAGGGGACGTGATAGTCACGAAGATAGCTTCGGAGCACAACATTGCTGACTCGTTTACGAAGGCTCTCATGCTATAGTCTTTAAGGGTCACCTACAGAGCATGGATCTACGGGACCATCGTGTGGACTAGGGCAAGTGGAGATTGATTTGTACTCGCCTTAGTGCGTTGGTTTATTCTTTTTACTTGTATTTATCTTGTACACCCACTCGTTTAGGACAGGGATATATAGTTTGTAAACACATGTATGAACAAACATTTGTGATGTAATAATATGAGATATATTTCTTCACTATTGTCTATGAAATATGAGATATTTTAATATGCATTAACCACAAACCAATAAACTAAGATCCATGGTTATTGTTATAACTTAAGCATGTACGTGGAGACTACAAGTGGACCATGCCTTAAGTGATAACCTAAATGGTCTGTAATATATGGATAAAAGAGGGAACATATCCTCGGTGACACTTACGGATATGACCCCTTTGTAGATTATTACAAGTGTTGTAAAGTGTACAGATGGCCTGATCCTATCATTCACGCTAGGGACATGCGAGCGGGGTATCCTATGAGAAAGAGTTTGTATGAGACCAGACCACGAAATGTTTAGTCACGTTATATATAGGCCGTTCATGACAGAGACTTCATTTCACTTGGATGACCATAGGTAACATGACCTTAATCCTGAGTGAGTTGGAGAACTCTTATCTATGAGGCGGTCCTTTGATTTGCATGGGTGCAAATGGCCAGATCGCCGACTCAAACCTACCATTTGGGATTCGTCTGATTGAGCGAGTTGAGGAACTCAGCTACACAAGATGAAATTTACTCCTTCCCCAAAGCAGGGGTAAGTAGATAGATTGTTCTCTTAAGGGCTGATTCTGGGCCTCGAACAATGTGGTGCCACACACTTTCTCATGGCCGGATAGGTGTTCACTCATAGTAGGACTATGATGTATTATTCATTAGAGGAATCAATGATACTTAAGGAGTTATATGTAACTAAAGGGAAAAAAGGGTAAATTGGCCCAACTATACTTATGAGCGATGTGTGAAAGGTTATCATACTGTTGATTAGTTATATTCAATGGACACAAAAATATATCTGTAGTGAGAAGAGTGCAGTTGTCGGTCTTTAGTGAACTGACCGACAGTTAACGGATGGTGGATATCTTGATTAAAGAGTTTAAATAGTTATTCATGCGTCGTTGGAGCTTCAAACTACAGGTCCATAAGGTCCCCTTGGTAGCTTAATCGATTCAAATCGAGAATCAATTTTCGTGTTAGTTTGAAGTGTTAAAATTAACAAGAGGGAATTTTATTATATATGATATAATTAAATTGGTTCAATTATATATGATATAATTGATTTGTTGTATTAGATACATTGATTGGAGGAATTAATATAAATATGATTTATATTAAATAAAGGAAAAAAAAGAACTATAGTTTATATATTACATATGATGTGATATTAAAACTATAGGTTATAAATATAATATGATAAATTAGTTATTTTATTTATTTATAATAAAAATAATTACAAAATAATTGTGATTGGTTTCTTCTCTAACTATGCAAGTGGGAGGTTATTTTCAATTTTAATAACTAAAGAATAAAATGAAAAGAATTTTCATTTTTGAGGATCGCATCATTATCACATACTAATTGATCGAGTGAAAGAAACTATACGATAGTCCTTTCGAGAGACTAAACGACCGAGCGAGTTTGTTAGATGATTGCTCCTCGATACTAAATGATCGAGAAACCATTGTCTATACGATATACTAAACCTCTCTCCCACTTACTCGATCATTTAACTCGATCTTATACTTCCTCCTTCCCTCTACCAAATTCACATAAAGCCCACACCTCCTAGATTCTCACTCTAAGAATACTAAGGTAACCGAGTGGTAGTGTCGAGTGTTGCTGTTTGAGGGTCAAGGATCGAGTCTTACTCGATTGGGTTCGAGGATCTGACAGTTCGTGATTACATTGGTTGTTTGTTGCGTTCATGATCATTTAGACTTTGCTGGGATGCCTGACCAGTGTAGATCGAGAAAATACGTGAAGAATATTTCTTCAAAGGTATGTCACTTGATTCCCTTTGTATTTAAGTAAAGAAAGCATGCTGTAATTTTCTCTATAATGCATAACTATGGTTGTTTGTTTGTAAATGCTTTATTCTTTCACAATGGGCTTGGAAAGATCTTGCTTCTGCTCAATGGTTCTATTGAATAAGAGTTCCTTCACAAACAACCCACCTCCGCCTAGTAAGTCCAACAAAGACGCTGAGAAAAATGAGGGTAAATCCGAGGCATGCCCGTCTACCCCTAAGGCAAGTACTCTTCCTTCACCTTCTATTGAACCTTATATTCCTAAACCTTCGTTTCCTAGTAGGCTGGCAAGACGAAAACAAGAACATAGGGATGAGAAGTTGATCGAGATGTTTAAAAAGATTCAGATAAATATTCTCCTCATGAACGCAATCCAGCAGATTCCCAGGTATGTTAAATTTCTCAAGGAACTCTGCACCGACAAGAGGATAGGTAAGGATAAGGAACGGGTTGTGGTAAGTAAGAATGTATCAGATCTATTTAAACAAAATATGCCTAGAAAATGGCGAGACCCAGGTATGTTCACTTTACCCTACATTATTGGTAATAGAGTCATTCGTCATGCTATGCTTGATCTAGGAGCCTTTACTAATGTCATGCCTTATCATGTGTATGAGGATCTCAATTTGAATGATTTGCAAAAAACTACTATGTGCATCCAATTAGCTGATAGAACTTATATCCAGCCCCTAAGGATAGTGGAGGATGTGTTATTGCAAGTTAAGGATTTGATTTCTACATTTTGAAAATGGATGAAATTTCCACTCCTTCTTCTTTTACAATTCTATTAGGAAGGCCCTTTATGAAAACTGTAAAGACAAAAATAGATGTTGACAAGGGCTGTCTTTCTATAGAGTTTGATGGGGAATTAGTTTCATTTAACATGTATGATACCATGAAATTTTCTGAGGAATATCTGTCGCTATGTATGATTGAGGCTCATGACTTATTAGATGATATTATATTTCATGATGGTAGTGATGACTATTACATATTGATTACTCCATGTATTGATTTGGATTCACATGACTCGCATGATTTATCTCTTTCTATTGTTGATGTTAGCAACTGAAGGAACCTTCGTCTAATTTTGATATTGTTGGTTTGCATGTACAAGGGACTGAACTAAAGGCTCTCCTTTGTCATTTAAAATATGTGTACCTAGGTAAAGGGAACACCCTTCTAGTTATAGTCTCCAGGGAGTTGACATCTACCCAAGAGGAATCCTTAGTTGAGACTCTGAAGACCTGAAAGGAGGTCGTTGGGTGGACTCTTGATGACCTCAAGGGAGCGAGCCCTTCTCTTTGCATGCATATAATAACTTTAGAGGAAGGAGCCAAGCCCACAGTTCAACCCCTCAGAAGGCTCAACCCCACGATGAAAGACATCATTCTCAAGGAAATTATCAAGCTCAATGAGCCGGTATTATTTACCCAATTCCTAATTGTAAGTGGGTAAGTTCTATTCACGTAGTTCCAAGAAAGACCAGCATGGCAATTATGGAGAATGACAAGGGTGAGATGGTGCCGATGCGCGTATAGAACGGGTGGACAATGTGCATCGATTTTCAAAAGCTCAATGAGGTAACTAAAAAAGACCACTTTCCTATCCCTTTTCTCGATCAGATGGGGGAACGACTTGCCGAAAAATCGTTCTTTTGTTTTCTTGTTGGGTTCTCTGGATTCTACCAAATCTCAATCGGCCAAGAAAACCATGAAAAGAATACCTTCACTTGTTTTTATGGGACTTACGACTTGAAGAGGATGCCACTTGGGCTTTGCAATGCCCCAGGTATGTTCCAAAGTTGTATGATGAGTATTTTTTCTGATTTCATAGGAAGGTGCATAGAGGTATTCATGGATGATTTTATAGTTTATGGAGAATCTTTCGATGATTGTTTGCATAATCTTGGTCTATTATTAAAACATTGCATTGAGACTAATCTTGTGTTGAATTATGAAAAGTATCACTTTATGGCTTCTCACAGGATTGTTTTAGGACATTTAGTTTCTGTAAGGGCGATTGAGGTAGACAAGGCTAAGCCAGATGTTATTGCTAACCTCTCCTATCCTACGTGTGTTATGGACATTAATTCTTTTCTTGGTAGCGCAGGTTTTTACAAGTGTTTCGTCAAGGATTTTTCAAAGTTGGCATTACAACTATCAAGTTGCAGAAGGATGTTCCTTTTAATTTTGACTAGAAATGTCAGGATGCATTTGACATTTTGAAAGAAAAGTTGACCACCACCCCAATTCTGCAACCTCCACGATGGGACGTAACGTTCGAGATCATGTGTGATGCTAGTAATCTAGCAGTGGGAGCGGTCCTAGGATAGCGGGTCGAAAAGAAAATTCACGTTATATGCTTTGTATCAAGGACCCTAAATCCTACCCAGATAAACTACACCACGACTGAGAAAGAATTTATGGCTATTGTTTTTGCTATAGATAAATTTCGTTCTTACATTCTTGGCTTTCCTATTACTATTTTTACTGATCATTCTAATTTAGGTACCTTATGACCAAGAAAAAGTTGAAGCCCCGTTTTGTGCATTGGATGTTTCTTCTTCAAGAATTCAACATGACTATCAAGGATATGAAGGGAGTACAAAACTTGGTGGCAGACCACTTAAGAAGGATTGCGAATAGGAGGACCCTACACCTTTAAGAGAGGTTTTCGGTGACAAGTTCCTATTCCATATTACCACGCCCATGCCATGATGCTAACATGGTAAATTTCCTGGTTAATGGTAAGTTCCTCTATGATATGTCTAGTTCCAGGATGGCCAAACTGAGGAGTGATTCAAAATATTTTGTTTGGGACCCGCCATACCTTTGGAAGATTTTTTCTGACCAAATCGTTAAAAGATGTGTCCCGGACTGAGCAGTTTGAGTCTGTACTTTCATTCTATCATGAGATGGCTTGTGGGGGGCATTTTAGCCCTAGGAGGACTGCTAGGAATGTTTCGGATAGTGGGTTGATCTGGAAATCTCTGTTTGCTAACTGTTTTTCATTTTGTAAATCCTTTGAGAGATGTTAGAGCTTAGATTCTTTGTCTAGGAGAAACGAGATGCCACTTAATTCTATCCTTGTGTGTGAGATTTTTTATGTTTGGGGCATGGATTTCAAGGGACCCTTTCTTCTTCATATGGTTACTTGTATATTCTTTTGGGAGTGGATTATGTGTCGAAGTGGGCTGAGGCTATTCCCACTATAACTAACAATGCTGCCATTGTTTTAGTATTCATAAGAGCAAACATCTTTTCTAGGTTTGGCATACCTCGAGCCATAATTAGTGATCAAGGTACATACTTTTGCAATCGGACCATCGTGGTGCTCATGATGAAGTATGGAGTTCACAATCGGGTTGTCACTCCATACCATCTTCAACCACCCGACATGCCCGCTAAGGCTAGAAATTTTCAACTTGAGGAGGTTAAGATAGTTTATCTTGCGAGAAACATACTGTCAAGTCCAGTAAAAGAAAGATTTGGAGAACACGCACCTTGCACGGTGTCTTTGCTTACCAGAGACTTAGCTTTTCAAAATCCTATTGGAACAATTGCCCCTTCAAGGCTTTGTCTATTGGCAAGGGGAGTGCCAAAACGAGTGAAAAAATGGTTTTTCTTCAGGAATTGGGAGACTACCGCGCATCGCTTGTGGCGCATCCACTGCCTCTACCCACTTGGAGTACATAATCAACGGTAATAAAAATATAATGTTTTACCATTCGAGGAGGGAATGGTCCCATGAAATCAATACCCCATACGTGAACAATTCAAGCTCTCAAGTATGGTGTCATTGGCATTGCATGTTTCCATGAAATTTACCTGTGCGTTGGCACGATCACACTTCATTGTTAGTCACTGCATCCTTAAAATGTGGCCAAAAGAATCACTATGTAAAACCTTGGCTGCAGTGCGTTCCCCGCAAAGTGCCCACCATATAGTGTATCATTGCATTGGATAAGTATGCGTTGTTGAGCAGCATTTGGTACGCATAGCTCTGCTAATATAGCATCTATTGGTATTGCATTCATGTTTGAGCTTCTCTGTTGTGTAGGTAAAATCTTTAGGAAAATTGATCACAAACCAGATTATTGCATTATGTCTGCATACCAGGCAATTCTTCAATATGGAAAAAGCTGCTCATCCGGGAACACCCACTCACTATGATTCGTTGCAGTCCAAACTTCAGGTTTTCCAAGTCTAGACAAACCCGTGATTCGCAACTTGGTTCTCTGTCGCCCTTCCTGGTAATTTATTCTATAGTCAAATTTATTGAAGAGAGAGGAAAACCTCACCTGATCACCTCTTTTGCATCCTTCTTTGTTCATTAAAGTATTATGCTTGCCGAGGATCTTCGTGGAATGAGTACTTTGTTCCCCAACAAGATATGTCGAAATTTTTCCAATGCCAAAAAATTACCGCCAGAGCTCTTTCTCTGTGTGGTATGTAATTTTTCTTGAGAGATTTAATGTTTTACTTGCATATTGCGATGAAAAGATGCAAGATTGTTTTTCTCTGTTCCCCTTCAAAGCTCTTTCTCTGTGCTTGCGTTATTAATTATTATTCTTATTGGTATTATTATTTATTATATTATTAATAATAAATAATTAATAATAAAATTAATAATATAATAATTAAAAAAAAAAAAAAAAAAAAAAAAAATTTGGTGCCGCAAGTAGTGCGAGACTTCTACAGAGGGCATCTACACGAAAACAGGGATGTGGTGACCTTCAAAGGAGAAATGGTGTTCTTCAGCGGAAGGGACATCAACAAGATATATCAAATGAAGGTCAACCCTGATGCACTAGGGAACAAAATTATTGATGACCCCACGGAGAAGCAGATGAATGACGCATTGCGAGTATTAACGCAATCGGGCACGAAGTGGTTGGTTTCACTCAAAGGCATCCGCACCTTGGAATCCAAGTCCTTGCTTTCGGAGGGAAGGCTTTAGGTCTACTTGGTCAAGAAGTGGCTGATCCCAATAATGCACGACAGGTCGATATCAAAGGATCGAGTCATGGCCGCGTACTACATTCCATGCGATATTCCAATCGACGTAGGGCGGTTGATCGCAGGGCAACTCAGATCACTGATGGGGCACATCCGAGGGTAGTACTTCTTTCCATGGATCGTTTCAAGTCTGTGCCTGTCAATGGGCATAGGCATTGATGAGGAACCCACGCCTGAAGTCCACGGCCTCATCAACATCAAGATCTTGAGGATGCTCCTCAAAGACTCCCCACACTGTCCCAAGCTACCTATAAAGAGGCCCGCAATCGACTTGAATGCGCCACAAGAACCCAGGACCAAAAGACAATGCAGAGAAGACAAGGGAAAAGAAAAGGTCCAAGAGTCACCAATGCAAGATCCAGAACTTGTGGACCCTCTTCCTTTAGTCATTCACCCTCCAAGCCCCCTAAGCCCACCTGAACAACCATCTTCTCCACTCCATGAACATTTTACCAACCTCCTTCTTATCCCAACTTCTCCAACTGCTTACACAGTAGCCCCAACTTCACTTTCAGCATCATCACCGCAACCCTCCATTCCACCACCGCATGTTGATGACCCACACGATTTGGGTGAAGGCACCTCTGCCCATCCCCAAAACGATGTTGGCAAGACATCGCAGGAAAAACCCTCCATCACCTCCATGGCTGCTGAGTTAGCAGAAATGTGATCCCTCTTCTCTCAGCAACAACAACTTCTCGCTCAACAACAAAACTTCCTCAACCAGAGATTTGAAGTGGCAATGGAGCGAATTGATGATATTCAGCGCAGTGCTGCCACATCAAGGGAGGCGCTGATCAACATGTAATGCAGTATTCATAAAACCCATCTGCACTAGAGATGGATTGCGAAACGCAACCAAGAGTACTTCAACTTTCTCACTGCATAACTTCATGATTCGATGGTGCCTCCGAATCTAAGGCAGCACCTGATTTTTGAAGACGTTCCTTTTGCATCACCTCAACAGCCTCCTCCAGATCCTCCTGCCCCTCTACATTGATCTTTACATTTTTTTTTTATTTTATGTGGCCAATTAATATTCTGTATTCAATTCATTATTTTTTTTATAAGTTAATCAAAATTCTTGGACTTTTGTACAGGCAACAAAATTTTTGTATTGCGTTCATTTATACTTATTCATATACTTTGTTAATATTCAATACAACTGAGTACATATTCACTCTTCTTTTTGCCTGTGCCTTTTTCTTTATCATCCTTTGTCAATTGTTTGCAATGTTCTTAATCTTCTATTTCTGCGTTCCTCATTGCGTTGCTATGATATATTATATGTCTATACTTAGAAACATTTCCCATACTTTGTAAATTCTGACTAACACTTAGTTAATTCTTAGTTTAGCAGATTTTACCTTTTATCTTTCAAAGTTCTGCTCAAACCTTCTTTTTGAAATTTTTCTTCTAAGTGTTTGTCTAGTCTATCCAAACAACGCAATGAGGACCTTGCTCATCTTTAAATTTGGGGGCGAGGAAGGTCTGAGCAGATGAGATTAAGAATATGCAGTCATTAAGAAAATGCGTTCATTTTCTGTCAAAAAGAAATATATATTATACAAAACTCCAATGTCAGCGCAAGGGAAAACCTCAAAAATGTTCCCAACCTGATAAGAGTTTCGTTGTGAAAGAAGCCTGCTCGTAGTTGGATATTCATATGACACCCGTAAAAGCAAGCCAACACGAAGGCGGGTTTCCAAGGACAATACAATATGAAAAGAAACAAAAAGGAAAATAGAAGAATGCAAGAGATAACTCCTCTGAATATCATAAGTTAAAGTTGAGATTGACACGCAACCGCAGTTGGATGTTCGCATGACACCCGTGGGAACAAACCAAAACGAAGAGTGTAACCATGACCAACAATCTCTAAAAAATGACGCAAAGTTTTGACCACTGCATATAGATGCGTCAAGTTGTTTTGACAAAGAAGAGATAAACATTCTATTTTAAAACTAGAAAAGCATCTTTGAGTAGAATTTTGTTATATAGAAGAATAAAGTAGGGCATTGCTAGAATTTGCAAGGATAGAAGGAAATTGCAATGTCAAGTAATGTGCCTAAGTGTAACATTCAGAGAAACCAATCATCGCAGAAATATAGGATAGGAATTTAGCATTATTGCCTTAGTAGAAGATATGCTTGAGGACAAGCATATATCCAAATTTGGGGGTGTGATAACTTGTAGAAATACAAGTTATTTATGCTGCCTTATCTAGATATTGCGGCCAAAAGATAGTGAATATGCGTCGATTGTATGAAAATTAGATCAGAAATACAATAATTATAAATATCGCAATTACACCCACTAACATCATTAAAATGGAAGAAAAGGATATTTCTATTCTGTTTTGCGGGAAACCAAGTCACCGCTTGCGAGTAAGGCTCAAGACGAACTGAACAACACATCTCCATCGCATTGCGCCTGTCAATCAACAATGAAGAGACGATCAACACAATGACGGCGCAATGCGATAGTCGATCCAGAGCTGAACTTCAACTGCATGCGGTTATAAAAGCAACACGGATGTAAGCACCCAATCGAAAGATGCTTCTGAGCAACGCAAACACGGAGGATTGCGACATGTGTACAACTAACGATTGTGCAGATTCTACGGTCTGATTGCATAACAGAAGGAATAATTGTCCCACCATCTTCGGAATTTCCATAACAAAAAGTGGGGACCACGAGCCAAGATTTAAAGCCTTTCATCTATAAATAACCCCATAGACTTCAGTGAAAAATATACTTGATACGAGGGCTAATTGATGCTAGATTGTTGAGAGAAAGGTTGAGCTAAGTGTTGAACTAAAGAAATCCGAGAAGAAGAAGAGACAAGGCCGAGAGGTGAGTCTCAACACAATTCTGCCAAATCCCCACCGTGAAGCTCTATGCTCAAATCCCTACTACCGGTTAAGCAAGCCTGAGAGAGAAGCTCATCCTTCCGTTCGATCCATCCACACCGGCAAGCAAATCTCCATCCAGATCGGCGCCAAGATGTTGGCGCTTATTTGTATTTGTTTCTAACTCTATTCATCACTGTATTTCATCCTCTTAGTCTCTTCATTCACGAATCATGTATTAGACGCTAAATAGATTTATTGAATGTCTCGATCATTTCCATTTTCACTTCTCTATCTATTTCCATTCTACCATTAATCGCTTTCTTCATGAAGTCTTCTTAATCCCCTAGTAGTTAATATGGATTAAACAAGTAAATTAAGCTGTGTTAAAGAAATAAATGCGTTTAGCTAAGGCATGCTAGACGGCATCTTCACCTGTGAGAGCAGAAGTG
>NC_052355.1:5399209-5406521 GCF_009727055.1 Benincasa hispida
TAACAAAAGCGAGTAGTACTTCCAGAGATGGAAGCAACCTTGCGTTCATTACGTTCGTCTCTGTTTCACCACAGACATGTGGGAACGTGGCCGATCACCAAAAGGTGTACGCCAAGGGAAAAACGAAACCATACTTATAACTTTTAACGCAATTAAGAACTTGCGATGTTTATATTAGTTATCTTTTCTTTTTTTTGCTTCGTACATAAGACTTGCCGCCGCATTACACGATCTTTGTATACTCTTAACAGCCAGCCTTGACTTCAGTATATTGTATCATGAAACCTGTATCTTGTATCATCTTAGCTTAGGTTTATTTTATTGCACTTTATTTTATTATCGCATTTTACTGTTTTCTTTACTTTATCACAATTTTAAATACTTGTACACAAAACACTTTTATAAATTGAAAAACCCCTGGTCGTATGTATCACAAACATAACACAATAACCTAAATAATCCCTGTGTTCGACCTCAGATCACACCAAGAAACTTGCGGTGGAATTATACTTGGTTCCAGCGCAAGGAAACTTGTGACAACGCACAACATGCTACAAGAACATCCATTAAAACGCATATCTAGAAGTAGTATCGCATAAATTGAATCAAGTTAGGTCATCATTGTATATCTTTGGACTTGCATCTTGCGTGCATTACATAGCTTTTGCCGTTGCAAGTTTATGGCAACATGAGCTTGTAGCACATCATCTAAGCATCGCATCAAATTCCATGTCATCATTATCTCAAAGCTCAAAATTAATCATTCCACCGAAGATGAGCGATCCTGGGAGCTTTATTATTCCTTGCTCCATAGGAGGACTGTACATCGGGCAAGCCCTGTGTGACCTGGGAGCCAGCATAAATTTGATGCTTCTGTTAATCTTTAGACAGCTGAACATTGGGCAACTTGTGCCCACAATAGTGACTCTTCAATTGGTCGATAGATCTTTGGTGCATCCAGAGAGAAAGGTGAAGGATATGTTGATAACGATTGATAAGTTTATCCTACCAGCCAACTTCATCATATTGGACTATGAGGCCGACAAAGATGTGCCAATCATTCTGGGCGACCTTTTCTATCAACAGATTATGCTTAAATTGATGTGCATAAAGGGGAAATCACTTTGAGCATCAACGGACAGAAGCTCAAGTTTAACATAATTCGTGCCATGAAGTTTCTGGATGAAGAAAACCTGCATGACTCAGTTGATGACCGTAATGTGATTGAAGAAGAAAAGTTTGATGAAGAAAATGAAGAAGAGGATGCCAGCGCATTCGTTGCTGCATATAATGCGATCATAACAAAAACAAGCAAGGAAGAAGAAATGATCGCAAAGCAAAAAGAAGAGCCAACAGAAAGAGAAGAAAGAAAAACAACGCAACCTTCCCTAGTGGAGCCACCAACACTTGAATTGAATACCCTATCGACCCATTTGAAGTACGCATTTTTGGGGCAGAATGAGAAGTTTCCAGTTATCATTTCCTCTGTGCTCAACGAAGACAAGGAGAATGTGTTGATGATCATTCTCATGAAACATGTGCGAGCAATTGGCTAGACGCTCGCTGACATTAGAGGAATTAGCCTTCCATACTATTTGCACCACATTCTTCTTGAAGAGGACCACAAAACAACGATTGAACATCAACGTAGACTCAACCCTGCGATGGAAGAAATCGTCAAGAAGGAGATCATTAAATGGCTAGATTTGGCATTATCTATCTATAGCAGATAACACGTGGGTCAGCCTGTGCAGTGTGTGCCGAAAAAGGGCGCATGACGGTAGTCCCAATGAAAACAACGAACTAATACCGCAAAGGACCTCACTGGGTGGCTATTTGCATGGACTACCGCAAGCTGAATGCGGCCACAAAGAAAGATCATTTCCCCCTACCATTTATTGATCAAATGCTAAACATCTAGTTGGAAATGACTTTTATTGCTTTCTGGATGGTTATGCTAGGTACAACCAGATTATGATAGCTCCAGAAGACCAAGACAAGACCACATTCACCTGCCCATATGGGACATTTGCTTTTTGCTGCATGCCGTTCGACCTTTGCAGTGCGCTAAGCACGTTCCAAAGGTGCATGATGGCCATCTGTTTCAGATTATCTTGAGGACTCTATTGAACTCTTTATGGACGAATTCTCTATTTATGGGAATACTTATGAATTCTGTCTAGCCAACTTGGAAAAGATACTGAAGAGATACGAAGAGACGAATCTGGTGCTTAACTGGGCAAAATGTCATTTCATGGTGAAGGAGGGCATAGTGTTAGGACACAAGGTTTCCCGGGATGGGTTGGAGGTGGACAAAGCAAAAATCAAAGCAATTAAAAAGCTTCCACCTCTAACAAGTGTGAAGGTTGTACGAAGCTTCTTGGGGCACGCTGGATTCTACAGACGATTTGTCAAAGACTTTTCGAAAATAGCACGGCCACTGAGTGCGTTATTGGAGGCTGATAGAAAATTTGAGTTTGACAACAACTGCCTCAATGCATTCAGAGTTTTGAAAGATGCGCTTATTACCACACCCATATTGATTGCACCGGACTGGACACTTCCTTTTGAAATCATGTGCGATGCAAGAGATATGCGATGGGAGTAGCTTTAGCACAAAAGAGAAAAACAATCTTGCATCCCATCGCATATGCGAGTAAAACATTAAATCCTACTCAGACTAATTATATCACCACAGAGAAAGAGCTCCTAGCGGTAATTTTTGCGTTGGAAAAATTTCGGGCATATCTGTTGGGAACAAAGGTACTCATCCACACTGATCACTCGGCGACCAAATACTTAATGAAAAAGAAGGATGCAAAGCTGAGGCTGATCAGGTGTGTTCTCCTCCTTCAAGAATTTGATATAGAAATAATTGACAGGAAGGGGACAGAGAATCAAGTTGCGAATCATTTGTCTAGATTGGAAAATCGTCAGTTTGACCGCAACGAGTCTGAGGTGAATGCGGTGTTCCCGGATGAGCAGCTATTCCATATTGAAGAATTGCCCTGGTATGCAGACATAGTCAATTATCTGGTTTGTGAACAATTTCCTGAAGATTGCACCTACGACCAACATAAGAAGCTCAAACATGAATGCAAACATTATTATTGGAATGAGCCGAATATGTATAAAAGAGGGGTAGACCAGATTTTTTTATTATGTGCACCAAATGCTGCTCAACAATGCATACTATCACAATGTCACAACTCACCATATGGTGGGCAATTTGGAGGGCAGCGCACTGCAGCCAAAGTTTTATAGAGTGGATTCTTTTGGCCCACATTATTCAAGGATGCAGTTAACTACACAATGAAGTGTGATCAGTGCCAACGCACAAGTAACATTTCATGGAAACATGTGATGCCAATGAACACTATCTTGGAGCTTGAATTGTTCGACGTATGGGGGATTGATTTCATGGGACCATTCCCTCCTTCGAACGGTAAACATTACATTTTATTAGTCGTAAATTATGTCTTCGTGTGAGTAGAGGCAATAACATGCGTCGTAAGTGATGGGGCGGTAGTCTCCCAGTTCCTGAAGAAATAGATTTTCACTCGTTTTGGCACTCCCCATGCCATCATAAGTGATGAAGGGTCCCACTTTGTCAACCATAATATCAAGGAGCTACTGCGCAAATACAACATTCTCCACAAGGTGGCCATCCCATACCATCCGAAGACGAATGGTCAGGTAGAAGTGTCCAACCGAGAAATTAAGATGATACTTGAGAAGGTAGTAAGGCCTTCACAGAAAGATTGGGCAACGAAGCTTGACGATGCATTGTGGGCATACCGAACTGCATTTAAAACACCAATAGGTATGTCCCCATATGCGTTGGTATTTGGTAAGGCGTGTATTTGCCTTTGGAACTGGAATATAAGGCATTGTGGGCAAAAAAGCTGAACATTGATTTGAAGAAGTCAGAAGAAGCGCGAAAAATGCAACTGGTCGAGCTAGAAGAATGGAGGATTTACGCATTTGAAAATGAGAAGATTTATAAAGAGCGTACCAAGCGCTGGCATGACAAACGCATATATGGTAAGAACCTCCAAGTCAGGCAAAAGGTCTTACTCTTCAACCACATCTGCGGCTCTTCTTGGGAAAACTAAAGTCACGTTTGTTCGGATCGTTAGACAAGTATTCCCGCATGGCGCGATGGAATTATAAAATGATGATGGAATCAACATATTCAAAGTTAATGGACAGCGAGTAAAGGCATATCATGGAGAAGGATGGCATTGCCAAGTCGACTCTATTGAACTAAAGAACTTTGAATGAAGAAGGAAGTAGATGGTCCCTGCATTATCAAACAATCACAATTCATCAGGGACGCAAGTTTTGGGAAACATCAATTCTTAAATTCTTTTCTACTATTCGGAACTCTCACTATATCTTTTCAGTCTATCCTTATTTTATTTCTACAAAAAAAAAAAATGGAGATTGTGATAACAAATTTCGTTTTGTTTAAAATAATTTGACCCTCTCTCTGTTTTTCTTTCAACGATCGAAGTGCTGGATTGCGGAGATGTTACGCGAAGAAGAAACTTATCTCACTCCATCATCACAATCTAAAGAAGAGAGATCATCGCAAAGATGGATGCGTCAATACACAAAATTTGGGGGTTTATTCTTCCGTATCTTTATTTCAAATTTTGCGCTATCACATCGCATTTTAGTTTTAAAAGTCTTATCACCGCATCCTCTTTGATTACCACAATCATTTGAAATAGATAAATTTAGTAAGTTACTGCATGCTGTTTCTTTGCCAAGTATGATTTCAATGATGAAAAATATGCTTCTATGTCTTTCATATATACTAGAGTCTTCTTAACTTTAAGATAGCCACCTCATAAAATATTTCTAGAAGTTAGGGGCTTGCTAGCTTTTTTCAAAGTCTCTTTATGAAGCTTTCTAAGAACACCACATGACTTATATCAATCTTTTTGCAATGAAGACATTGCTACATTTTAAATTTGGTGGGTGAGGTA
Organism: Benincasa hispida; assembly: GCF_009727055.1. Classification (NCBI taxonomy): domain Eukaryota; kingdom Viridiplantae; phylum Streptophyta; class Magnoliopsida; order Cucurbitales; family Cucurbitaceae; genus Benincasa; species Benincasa hispida. Next base: position 5,404,204 of record NC_052355.1, read on the forward strand.
TTTATTTTCGACTTTGCTATTTTGAAAAAAAAAAAAAAACAGAGAGAAAAAAAGAGAAAATTTTTTAGAAGAACAACTCCACTGTCAACGCAATTGGAAACCCATGTTGATAAGAGTTAAGTTGTGAAAAGCACTTACCCGTAGTTGGATGTCCGCATGACACACGTGGGGGCAAGCCAAAACGAAAGTAAGTCACCGGGATCAAAAGCATAAATAAATGACCACAACTCCACTACCAAGTAGGCATGAGTTTAGACTGAGAAAGAGTGCATTGCTCGTAGTTGGATGTTCGCATGAAACATGTGGGGGCAAGCCAAAACGAAGGCAAGGGCACTTGGATAAGTGCAAGGTCAGAAAAAAATAATAATGTCACGAAATATGCAAGGATAAAATCATTTGACACCCCGGTGGAAAATTTTCTTTTTGAAATAAATCATGCGATGTTCTGGAAATTAGTAAAGTCCTTTTGAAGGTTAAGCTTGCAGTCCCTAGGTCTTAGAAATATTTTAAGAAGAGACTTAAATAAGACTTAAGGAAATTTTGGCATATAGGATTTGAACGAAGTATCCTTGAGAAATCTAGGAAAAGAACATTGCGGTTGACAAGCTAAAGGAATCTTTAGCTTATGCTTGAGGACAAGAATACTTGAAAAATTTGGGGGTGTGATAATGGGCAGAAATGCACGTTATCATAGTGCTAAGTTCTTAAACAATGTTGGATTGCGTTGATAAAACATGTTAAAATTGTGTCCATCAAGCATCAATTTCATAATATTGCGGTCGCATGCATTCATCGCATCGGAACAGTTGATTTTTGTGATTTTATGCAGAATATGCTTTGATGCAATGCAAGAATTGCGATCATAGGAAATCATTGGTCGAGCACAGCATTACCGCAGGTTTTGTGGTGATCGTGTTCGCAAATATTCGCCCAAGAAGGATCGTCACAACTCGATCAGCAAAACATGGTGGGCGCATCTGGGTGGAAGGGGAAGCTCTCCGGCAAAGAATGTAGGATTATCTAACCTGGCTGCCCTCATCGATGGTAGACCCATTCAACTCCGCCACATTGAAGTGACCATCATGTTTAGCACATGTTCACGAACAGAGATGCCTTCTTGCATTTTTGAGTGGAATATGTATTTAAGAGCCTCATGCATAAGCTGTTCAGACGATTATCCAAACATCCTCCGCAGGGACTCCATGATCTCACGGGCTGAGACCATAGGCTCATGCTTCTTAGCTAAGATGTCAGAAAGACTTGCCAAGATATAGGCCCGGGCCTTCTCATTCGTCCTTGTCTATCGCTCGTATGCCTCCCGAACATTTCAAGCGACATTTGGAGCTGGAATATGAGGACAAGCCTCCGTGAGCGAGAACATGAGATCCTTGATGATTAGGATCGTCATGATCATGTGTTTCCATGTTGTGAAATTATCGCCAGTTAGTTTTTCGGCACTTAACAATGATAATGTGGTTGTTGCGATTTGAAAAAGTTGGTGAAAATATGAACAAAACTTTATTAGATTTTTCTAAACCACTTTTAAACCAATCAGTTTTGCAAATCAGTTTCAAGTACCCGAAGTTATAGACTTCTATTTTGTAATGATGCCCACGTGAGGCAGGAAAAACGACACTGGTGTAGTGATCAGTTGCCTCTTCGCTGGGATGAGACATTCTCAACCATTAGGCAGAACCAACTCTTGGAACTGAACCTAACAGTCACCATTTTTGGTCCAGAATCGTTAACGTTTAACTATTCCATGTAAGTGTAACCCCTCGCGTTCGGTGCCAGATTCCCGCCCTAATGTGCTTACCATGGGGAAAAGACAAATTAGGATAAGAGACTAAGTTACCTTATCCTCTTACAAGAGATCAAATAAAGAAACGCGCAAAAGTGCCATCCTTTAGGGGGACACTCCCAGGGTGCCTCGAGGCGATGCACAGTAACTTTATTCAACCTAACGAGGGAGACCGAAGGATATGCTGTCGCACTTTCTGCTCCCACATACTATGAATATTCTCTCCATCTACCTTGATATTGACCTACCTAAACACCATCCATTGGGGGGACACGCCAAAGTTGCCACGAGGCCAAGGATAGATCTCATGGTGTGGACTATTTAAGAGAAAAGTGAAAGGTATAAGTGAAGCATCTCATGCCCCAAGTACCTCCCACTGAATGTTCTACCTAAGGTTTCATTAACCTAGACAATATGGCTACTGATTTTAGTCTAAGTCATCTTTTTAAACTTTGCTCATAAACAACGTTTGTCTATGAAATATGAACAAGTTCACGTAGTCACATTTAAACACTTT
>NC_052355.1:5408195-5414459 GCF_009727055.1 Benincasa hispida
CGAAAACATCAATTAATCCAGCACATCCACAACAGATTTAATAATTAAACAGCTTAGAAATGCACCCACCTTGAATGTAAAAGTCATTTCATTGCAACAGATGAAATCGAGAGTAACAGAACCTGGCTCTGATACCAATTGAAGGATTCTATACCGAGAGTTCCTTGAGCGTGTTGCGGTCGCTCCATCTCACTGTGACCGAAATACAAAAATATACATTCCTCACAAATAGTTATGCAAATAAATCTTAATTATGCTCAGAACTAGATAAACAATAGGAAGAGTTCCATACTAGAGTTTAAGACTATCTTCGAACTTCAGAACTCCAATGCAGCAGAAACCCTCCAAGAGATCTACCAATGCCCGGCGGGAACGTCGACTGTAACAGCACGATCAACGCGAACATGAACACTGCAATGGGGATGACACCACCACTAATGAGCCCCGGGTATTCTCAAAGTGAAAAGCAAAGGGTGGGCTTTGGTGAATTTGGTAGAGGACGGAGGAAAAATTATTTGTGTAGGCGATAAACAAGTGGGAGAGAAAACAATGCTATCATATAGCAGAAGTGCTTATCGCATAGAGGAGCTACATGATCATGTAGGAAATGTTGAAGTATCGTTTAAGAAAAGGTGGACGATCGTTTAGCTAAATTGGCACACTATACGATCGTTTAGAGAAGCTATCCGATCGTCTAGGTGATAGTGTGCGACCGTTTAGTCGTGAGGTATACGATCGTTTAGGTGGAGAGCGCTATCGTATAGGCTCTCAAGCGATCGTTTTGAATCACCAAGGCGCGTTTCACAAATTCTTTTGGGTGATTGAACGACTATGCAAAAATGAAAACATTTTTCATTTTAACCCACCGGTTACCATAACCAACGCTGCCCACTAACCCACGTCCGAACGTGGAAAAATTATTAATTCTCATATAATTAATCAATTAAATAATTAATAAATATAGTCATATTATATTTATGTCCTATAGTTTGATATCACATATCTACTATAGTATTTTCTCCTCTACTTGATATAAATCATATTTATATCTAATTTCCTCCAAAATAATGTATCTCATATATTTAGCCAATTATATCATATATAATTAACCAGTCCAATTATATCATATATAATCGAACTTCCTCTTGTCAATTTCAACATTTCAAATTAACCCAAATACTGGTTCTTGACTTTATCCAAGCTACCCAGGGGACTTAATGGACCTGTGGCTCGAAGCTCCAATGGTACATGAATAGCTGACTAAACTCTTTAGCCACGAGATCCACCATCCGTTAACTGTCAGGCATTCCACTAAAGACCAACAGTTGAATTCTTCTTACCACAGATATATTTCTGTGTCCATCGGATATAACCAATCATAAGGACGATGACCCTTCACAGATGCTCGTAAGTACACCTGGGCCAATTTATCATTTTGCCCCTATAGTTACATCTCACTCTTTAAGTACCACTGATTCCTCTAATGAACAATACAACATAGTCCAACTATGTGTGAACACTTCTTGGGCTAGGAGAAGGTGTGTGGCGCCACATCGTTCAAGCCCCGGAATCAGCCCTTAAGGGAGCCATCTGTCTACTTACCCCTGCCTCGGGGAAGGAGTGAATTCCATCTTGTGTAGCTGAGTTTCCAACTCCTAAATTAGACGAATCCCCAAAATTGTAGGTTTGAATCAGTGACCTGGCCACTCACACCCATACAAATCAAAGGACCGCCCTCAATGGTAGGAGTTCCCAACCCACTCAGGATTGAGGCCATTTTACCTATGGACATCCTAGTGAAGTGAAGTTTTTGTCATGAACGGTGTTATATAATAAGACTTTAACACTTCACGGTCAGGTCTTATACAAACTCTTTGTATAGGACGCCCCCGCTCACATGTCCCCAACACGAATGATCAGGATCAGATCATCTATGACAAGTCACAACACTTATGACCATTCCACAAAGTGGGTTGTATCCGTAGCATTACCAGGATAAGGTTTCCCTCCTTTATCCATATATACAGACCATTTTGGTTATCACTCAAGACATAATCCACTGGTATGTCACCACATACATGCTTGAGTCACATACAGATAACTAGGGATTTTATGTTTATTGGTTTGTGGTAAAGGAAATAAAACAATTAACCGAGCAAAAGTACAAGATGTGAAGTAAATATCATATATTAACAACACAAGTGTTTGTACATACTGTTTACAAACTACAAGATACGAGACTTTAAGGTATCAACCCCAACACACTCAATATAACCATAATTAGTAATTAACCCTTCACAGGTTGTTCGTAATAACGGTTGGGTCAAAAGATTATTTTACCCCTGAGATTACCTCTTGTTTCTTAAGTCCCACTAATCTCTAATGAACAATTGGTTTGTGATCCGATCATCAACCGAGTCCTTCTCGGGCAATGAGAGTGTAGGGCCCCTTATTCAAGACCTGGAATGAGCACTTAAGGGAACAACCTATCTACATCCCTAAGAGAGGTAGGAGTGAATTTCATCTTGCATCCTATGTCCCCCAGCTATCTATCCGATCTTACCCTAAATGGGAGGCTTATTGAGTCGAGCAATTGAGCCAACCCTCACCCATGTAAGTCTAAGGATAATCCCAAATAATCAAGAGTTCATAGTTAGCTCAGGATTCATGTCAAGTTACATAGGTCATCATTTTAAAATAGCCAGTCTTAAAAGTAAAGAACGTTATAAAGCAAGAGTGACTTATTTCTTGGTCCGATCTTATGCAAACTCATTTCACAAGACACCCCCACTCCTCATGTCACCATATGAATGAATCAAGATCACTTCATTTCTAGTACTTTATAACTCCTTGTAACAACTACAGAGTGGGCCGCCTTCAATAGTGTTACCAGAATAAAGCACCTAACCTTATTCGTATACAATAGATCATTTTGACTATTTACTCGAACCTGATCCACTCTTATGTCTCCACATAAAGTTCAAGTACACATGCTATAGTCATGGATCTTATAGTTTATTGGATTTATTTCTAAAATGAAACAAGCAATTCATATATTCAGTAACAACTTTATCGACTAACAGAATGAGTTTATTGTTTACCAAACCACGAGTTTTAGGACATAAAACCCAATAGAAGTGTCCTAATTTTAGGTTCCAAAGTTGGGAATTTTGTTTAGAAGAAATTTTAAGTCTTTTATTCTGGTTATCGCAGTTTTAAAAGTTTTAGTATTTAGGTGTACTCTTCCTGAGATATATGAGCGAGACTCTATACAGATCTATGGATCTCCCCAGAATCAAAGCAAGACTCCATCAAAATCTGCCATTCGTTTGGTGATGCCTTCTTTTTCTAAGAACACCCACCACTGAATGATGAAATTTTCAGTCTTCGCCCACCACTGAATGATGAAATTTGTCAGTTTTTGTCTCGACCCGACCTGGAGAGAACACACGGTAAGGGCTTGGCCTGCCTAAATATAATTCAGAAGCTTTAGTTGAACCAAATCTTTGTGTGTCCCTTGTTTCTCTTTTGTTCCACGACCTACACTTTAGTTGCTAACGATCTTAGCACCTATAAACTATTTTCAGCTTAGTATAAAAAATATCTACACCATTCTTGGAAATAAACGCTTTATTTACAGAGAAATTTACAGGATTGTTTGTTCAATCAAACACTTTCAAAATTAAATTCCTTTTTAAATCAGGAAAAACAAATACATTTTAAGTAAATAATATTTATTATATGAAGTAAGCTAAAGTCCTCTCACTGTCACAATTGAGACGATGTGCCCAGTTCCAACACGTATCATCATCTCCCAAGCTACCAGTTGCCGCCAGGAACTAATTCCTTGAAATGAAGAACAAACATGGTTAGTGGCGCCTGAATCAATTATCCAAACAGAATCATCATTCTCCACTAAACTGTTGGGATTGGTGTCCTAATTCTCCTAGTGGTCTCATAGTTTGTAAACATTTTGTAAACATATTGTTATTAATAAAATAAATGTTAAAAGAGGGATACATATTTACTCAAATCCAATAAATAAGATCCGTGGTTATTTTATGTAACTTAAGCATGTATGTGGATAAATACAAGTAGATCATGTCTTAAGTAATAATCTAAATGGTTTGTAGTAGATGGATAAAAGAGGGATACCTTATCCTGATAACACTACGGATACGGCCCGTTTTGTAGATGTTACAAGTGTTGTAGCTACAAATGTTTGATCCTGACCATTCATGTGGAGACATACGAGCGGGGGTATCCTATACAAAGAGTTTGTATAAACCGGACCACGAGATGATTACTCTCTTTTATAACGCCTTGTTAATTGAGACTTACATTTCACTAAAATGACCATAGGTGACATGACCTTAATCCTGAGTGACTTGGAAACTTCTACCTATGAGGTGGTCCTTTGATTTGTATGGGTGAGAATGGCCAGATTGCCAACTCAACAAGCCTACCATTATGGGGATTCGTCTGATTGAGAGTTGGGAACTCAACTACACAAGACGGAATTTACTCCTTCCCTGAAGTAGAGGAAATAGATAAATTGCTCCCTTAAGGTCTGATCCGAGTCTTGAACAAAATGGCCACACCCTCTCCTAGCCCGAGAGGACATAGTAATAGTAGGATTATAAATTTTTATTCATTGGAGGAATAAGTGGTACTTAAGGAGTTGGATGTAATTACACAGGGTAAAACGGTGAATTTGCCCAGTTGTACTTACGAACGATTTGTGAAGGGTCATCACACTATTGATTGATCATATGGACAAAGAAATATATATGTAGTACGAAGAGTGCAGTTGTCGGTCTTTAGTGGAGTGACCAACAGTTAACCGATGGTGGATCTCGTGATTAAAGAGTTTAATCAGTTATTCGTGTATCGTTGGAACTTCAACATACAGGTTCATGAGGTCCCCTTGGTAGCTCAATGGTTCAAGTTGAGAATAATATTTGGGTTAATTTGAAGTGTTTAAATTAACAAGAGGAAATTCAATTATATGTTGATATGATGTATTATATACATTAATTGGAGGAATTAAAATAAATATGATTTATATTAAATACCATAAAATAGAAAAATAACCATAGTTATATGTTTCATATGATGAAATATTAAAACTATAGGTTATAAATATAGTATGATAAGTTGATTATTATATTTATTTATAACATATTAATTATTCTTTTTCTCCAATAACCGAATTGAGTGGGAGGTTATTAGAAGTTTTATTGTAACTGTGAGATAAAAGGAAAATAATTTTTCAAAATTATGATAAGTGATTCAGAATAATCTCACAAAAAGGCTATCAAGTAAAAGTGTTTTACTAAACGATAGCATAGAGAGCATACACGATCGAGCTACGAGTTTACTATATGATAGTTACTCGCTTAATCGTTGCTACACGATCGAGTAGAAAAGTCTATACGATAGACTTCTGTTTACTAAACGATCGAGTATTTCGTCTATATGATAGACAAAATTCATCTCCCACTTACTCGATCGTCTACCTCCTGCTTTCCTCAATCCAAAATCATACAGAGCCCACAACTCCTAGATTCACACACCAATCCAAAACCATTGTGGTGGTGTTCTAATTCTGTTCGAGGATTAAGTTGGACTCAATTGGGATGGAGGTTCATTCAGACGTTCATTGAGATCGAGTTCTGATCGTTGCATTTGAGTTTGTGCTAATTAAACAATTTGCTGAACGATCGAGGGATACTTGAAGAAGAGTTCTTGAAAGGTTAGCATACTTTATCCCTTGTCTCTTCATTTTTAAGTAGCATGATGTAATTTTCTAATTATGCATAATCTGTTCATTTTCGTTTAGAGTTTAATTGTTTATGTTTCTCAACGAAAATTGGAATGATCCATTTCCGCTCACATGGATGTCAGTTTAGATTTCCTTCATAAACAAGTCTCCAATACAAGTAAATCATATTTACATTGCTTGACCTTCTTATTTTCTGTCAAGTACCTGGAATCGTTCCTCTTCCAATGTCGCTGTTGGTTGCAATAGAAACAGATTCCCTTGTAGCCTTTGCCCTTTTGCCTCTCTAGGAAACAACTAGTGGATTAGCTTTCCCCTTTCCACCCTTTTCTTCTTCCACTTTTTGGTGTTGGAAGAAGAAGACACAGACTTAGTTCCAGAGGTTGAACCTCTATAGAACTTCTTGGAGGATGAAGCAACATTTGCCTCACCCTTTTATTACTTGCTTTTCATCAAGGATTGGAATGTATGTAGCTCATTGA
>NC_052355.1:5415787-5420143 GCF_009727055.1 Benincasa hispida
ACAAACCAATGAGAAGAGCCATGCGGATGTGTACCACACCTTACTACTGTCTACTCCTACTTACTATAAACACTCTCTCCATTCACCTTGATGTTGACCTATACAAACACCATCCGTAGGGGGACATAAGCAAAGGTGCCTCGAGGCCGAGTATAAATCTCACAGTGTGAACTTTTAAGGAGAAATGAGAAAATGTGAAATGAAGTATCATATACCCCATTTTTCTCCCACTGAGTGTTATACCTAGGGTTATTTAACTTAGGAAAATCCGGCTACAGATTTTAACTAAGTGATTGTTTAAATTTTCCCAAAATTAATACTTACTTTGGATAGATAAACAACTTTGATTAATGTTTATTAAATAATTTAATAAACCTTAATCAACCATTTTATGCTTGTAGCAAATCTATCTAATTCACCTTTCCATGTAAGTTCCCAGGTAGAGGTGTTACGTTTTCGTCAACTTAAATATTCCAGTCCAGAAAAAACTAGTCTTAGACATAAGGTCCCTTATAGATACATTTTGTACAAATTTAATCTTTTAATTAAGACAAATTTAATCCTATTAAACTGATTAAAAGACTAAACTTAATTTCTAATCTCATTATAAATATGAACTTAGGTCTATATGAATCATATTTTAAAACTATTTTAGAAAATGATTTTAACCTAAGATTTGCATGCAATACTGAATTATTGATTTTAATTTCTAATTTCATTTAATTATAACTTTTATAAAATAAATGAAATAAATTAAAATCATTCAATTGCATTCATTGATCCACTTAGTAAAAATATAACATTTATAAAATTACCTAAAGTAGTGTCATGCATCTTGCAATTTCATTTCATTTCTAAACTTATATCACTTATATAATAAAGCAATGAAATAACTAATAACATACAACCATCCGTACATACATACTATATATTATAACTCTTATAATATAAATGATGCATGGATATGTTATTAATGCATGCACGCATATATTATAACATCTATATTATATGATGCATGAGCATGCTATAAATCTAAAATCATGCAACTATATATTATTAAATTTATAATATAAATGATGCATGAAATATGCATAATGTATGGTGGGATTTATTCTATATGCGATACAATTATGTCATAAAATTAAACCATATCATTCAAATTCACAATTTAAAATAATTATTGGACAAGGATTGGACACCTAAACAATTAACTAAATCAATATAAACTTATTAAAATTTAATTAAAAACAAAAAAAACTATTACAAATAAAGAGTCAATCGATTCGAATCAAGTGAATCGGGCCTTGAACCCCGAACCGAACCGAAAACCATAAAAAAACGATCGACCAAAGATCCAATCTTTTGCCTCACCCAACAACAATCCCCAACAATCACCCAACATCGCCAATAATCGCTCATGTGATCCACCAGTACTATACAGCCATGAAAACTTTTGTTTTTTCTCCAATTTGGACTTCTTTCTCCAGAAACTCACCCCGAACAACATGAGTGACTAAAAAACAATAAATTACAGACACGATCGCCATATTATGCCTAAAACACAGGCAGTAAAACCTACACTTTACTTTCCCTTTGTAATTATATTTATTGTTTGACTTAAGCAAAGTGATTGGCTTAAATATTTAAGTTAGATTGAATTTGTGCATTTTGAGGTAAAGGATAAGTTTGAAGAAGGAAAATGTTTAAGTATGAAAACTTAGCTCTCGGATCTTATTAATCTAGCCTTGCAAAGAGAATTTTTGGCTAAGTGTTGGGTTCCTGTAAATGACGACCCAGGCTGACTACACAGACAGGAGAACCCCCACCCCCTCCAGACCACGATGAAGAATAAGCGAACACCCCACACCAGCACCATCGCAAGTCACGAATATGATTGTCGAAGCATCGAAGGTATAAGTGATTGTAGAAGGGTACGCACAACTCAAGAGAATGCAAAAAGATATGAAGAAGAAGGACACAAACACACAACAAACACACACCAACACCCACAACCAACCCAAAACCCAACACTCAACTAACAACCAACAACCCCCCAACCCTAGAACGCTATAGAAAAGATTATACAGTTTGAATCCACACGAACCGCTAAAAAATATCACACCTCAGACGCGAACAAAACACAAATCAACGAACATGATAAGTGAGGCCACCCAAAAGCGGTCCACCTGCAACTCTACACACAGCCCCAGTAACGCAGCCAACATACGCCACCCGTCCAACAGCGCACATACACGACCACATACACGAACCCGTGAAGCACAACTCCCACCACCAATCAACACCAGCAGACACAACAAAAACACAGTCATCCATATACCCACTCCACAGATCCACCACCTCGACCGTACACACACCCTCACATCCCCACACCACCCCTCCACGCCAGCACATACCATCTCACCAACCACAGACGCCAGCACCAGCCAATACACCTGCCAATACTCCTACCATCACACACCCCTCGCACCGCTCCTACCACCACTCGGACCCTTTCTCCATCAAGCTCTCATTCCCACGGCACGACGATCAAGCTTTGCTCCAACAAAACACCTACCAATTATACTATTACAACCTTTCTCTCTTAGCTATCATTCCAGATTACGCATTGCGCACAATTTAACTCCTCCGGACCTATTAATCTCCCCTACGTAGGGCTTAATGAAAGTTGCCCTCTACACGCGCGACCCGATTTCACCCTGCAAAGGGCACCCTGGGTCCGATGACTAAGTATTAAAAAAACAAAGGACGACGAAAAGAGAACCTTCCAAGACAGCCTCCCGCGCCTACTTCACCTCCACCCGCGCAGAGTCAACAGAACGACACCACTCGATTCAACCATTTGAAAGCTCTGTGACTCTTAGTTTATGAAATACTAGCTCTATTAAGAAAGGGATTTCTCACCGGAAGAGGGGGGCCAAAAAGGAAAAAGGAAGAGTTGAAGGTATTGATTTCTGGCTGTTTCGCAACTCCAACGCAAGAATCATAGATATAGACCGAACCACTTGGATTTTCAAGCCAAAATTTCAAGGTATTATTGTTAACACCATTTCAAGTAAGTTTGTAGAAGGAAATTTTGCAAGAAAAGGTCTAGGTTCGAATTACATATTTTGGAAGTTAAACCTAGAATCTTTGCTCAAGCAGGGAGTTGCGATTTAGGGCTTCCAGGAGAGATTTAAAGGACCACGTTAATCCACAAGGAGTTTCATGTTGAAACTTTGAGGTACCATTGTTAGAAAAATTCTAAACATGTTTGGAAAAGGAACTTTCTTAAAATGAGTTATAGTTTTCAAGTTATTGACGTTAGAAGTTGAATCTGGAAATTTTGGACGAATAGGCAATCTCTTGCTAAGTATAAGCTTGGTTAAAAGAGTAGTCTCAAAAGGGAGACCATTGTAGCAAAAAAAATCTTAATTCTTTTATGTGTAGGAGCTACGTCCATTGGAAAGGCCTACCAATCTTAGGAAAAATCAAGCCTAAAGATCCGTGAGTGAATAAATGTTTTCAAAATATGTATATAAAGGAACATGCATTCCAAATGAATTTCATGCTAGCATTCAGGTGTTTTCTAAGCAACTAAAGTTTATACTTATGTTTTAAAGGGTTCATGGCATTTCTTAAGAATGATGTTTTAAGTTATTTAAATGCGTTTTGCTAATCCTAGCACATGTTAAGATTGAACGAAAGAGTATTGCAAACTACATGTTTATAATTGTGAAGCATGCATGTTGAATTGTAATAATGCTCTTATGGCAAAAGCTTGGTAAGTGCTTTGCTTAAAGCTTATGATGCTCAAATTTTCTATGAATGTTATGTTTCTAATAAATCGGATATCGAAAGTATAAAAGCTATTCGAGGAAGTACCTAAGGTGTTGACGATACTTTATGAGAGGTTGGACTATCGGTCTCTTGGCTACAGTCTTTATAATGGGACCGAAGTATGGGTCTCACGGTCATAAATGGATGTTGGGAGCTTAATCTATGAATGCTCGTTCTCAACTAAGGTTTGACAGTATGATTGATTATGATGCTATGATTAATGCATGATACTATCTAAGTTGGTTGAGATTATTTTCAGCATGTTTATTTATTTACATTAATGCATATGAAAGGCTTGAGAAGAACTGTATTTCTGTGAGTCACTCACTGGCCAACCAACTCACTATTTTCAAATGTTTTCCTTTTTCCCAGGTAGCGGTCAGTTCCCTCGCGGTTGAACCCACTACAGCTTGCCACTCAAAGCTCGGTTATTGAAGGAAGAAGCTTAGATTAAGCTTGTTTTGATGTACTTGTGAAATTTGTTTTAGGACCCATGTTCATTATTATGCTTTCGTTGGA
>NC_052355.1:5420243-5427691 GCF_009727055.1 Benincasa hispida
AAACTTTTAACTACTCACACATTTTTCCCACTCTCCAACTTAGATATACAAAAGAAATTTAATTAGAGTTAACACACTAAGCTTGAAGTAATTTCAATCTGAGGACGACTTGAAACTAGAAGCATAAGCTCTTTTATAGGACTTTGGAGCCTATCCCATTATTCAATTTAACGATGTGGGACAATGTCACTTCTAATATTTTTCCAAAACTCAACAAATTTCTCCTTGGCAAGAATATTTAATGAATCCACAACTTTTGCAACATTCATTATCTTCATTGATAATCACAATTTAAGTCAGAGAAACTATAATTCACTCTACCATAAAGATTGGACCATTGGAATACCACTTCCAAGATTTTTTTTTTTCATCACATACTGATAAACCATGATGAATATTTTAGTACAACTTCCACCTACTTTTCACCTGGAAGTCCTTCAACTATCGATAAACTTCCACTACACACCTTGCATAACTGCAAGTCAATGCCCTGTGCAAACTTGTGGAACGCCATCACACATCCTTACATGGTAAAGCAGACATACCACGAGGATGATTTTCATCTTCTTCAGAGGAAGTCATTGTTTCCCTAACATGAAAGACACCGTCAGCATCCGATCCAGAGCCATTTGACAAACTTGCTAATTTTTCATGTGCCAACCTATCTGCATCCCCAGCAACCTATCTTTTGCTCGAAAACTCTCTTTCTTTGAACCTCTGCTGAATCACTTCGGAACTCACTAGAAACCTACGCTTAACTTGCACTTATAACCCATTTTGTATCTACACATCTGCTTCACTCCAAGCAAATCAATAAAATAGTGAACAACCCACATTATTCACAATAGTGTAACCTGTTCAATAGTTCTTTTCTGATGTGGAAGGTCAAACAATGCTGTAACCACATAGCATATTTATGAGGAAATCGATCACGAGGATACATGAGCAGCGGAAAGATAATTCCAAATTTCAATCAAATATGAACTTTACAATTACAGTCATAAACACAAACATACGGTTATGCAAACATTACAGAAAATTACAATGAAACTACAAATAATCAAAGAGAAATCTACACACATTGTAGACTCATTGTCGAGCTCCTTATCACGAATGCTCGATAAACAGCCTCGAACGCTCATCCAACAACAATGTTACACACCACGAACACCACATACTCGAACTCAGTGATTGCCTCAGTCATGAACACCCCAACAGCACGAACAACCTCCACAGAACCTCTATAGTGTCCAGTTGAGTATGACACCACTAAGAAGGCTACCTTGGTATTCTTGGTGTGAGAATCCAGAGGGTGGGCTCTGTGTGAACTTGGTTTTAGGCAAAAGATGGAGAAAACAAAAATCATGTAAACGATTGAGCAAATAGGAAAAGAATGAATCTATCGTATAGGTCGATGCCCAATCGTCTAGCAAAAGCTAAGCGATCGTTTAGCTCATTGCTTAGCTACGTGTCTGTCACCTACAAACACTACACGATCATTTATCTTAGTCAAGTTGTCGCTTAGTAAATCCCATTTACTTGACAACTTCTGTGAGATAAAAAGGAAAAATGTTTTAATAATTTTAGTAAGATTGACAAAATGATTTGCAAAAATGTTGTTTTGGGATTTCCATTCTCAAAAAAATCTCACAGAGAAGTTGTTAAGTAAATGAGATTTACTAAGCGACAGCTTGAAGTTAGCTAAACGATCGTGGAGTATTCTTACACGATAGACACTCAGCCAAGCGATGAGCTAAATGATCACATAGCTTTTGCTAGACGATCGCATAGTTTTTCCTAAACGATTGTTCCATCTCCCACTTGCTTAATCGTTTACACGATTATGGTTCCTTCGATTTTCTGCCTCAATCCAAGTCCACACAGAGCCCACCCTCTGGATTCTCACATCGAGAATACCAAGATAACCTTCTTGGTGGTGTCATACTCAACTCGACACAATCGAGCTTTTGTGGAGGCCTTTCGTGGTGTTTGGGGTGTTCGTGACCTTGGTGACCGTTTAGTTCGAGTGTGCGGTGTTCGTGTAGTGTAGCGGTCGTGTTGGTCGAACGTTCGTGTGTTGCTGTGTTGCTATGACCAAGCATTCGTGATCAAGGAACTAGAAGATGAGTCTACAAAGGTTTGTTGATTCCTCCCTTGATCTATAGTAAAGCATGCTGTAATTTCTATTTTATGCATAACCGTATGTTTCCATTTGTGATTGTAATTGTAAAGTTCATATACGAATGAAATTTGGAAACATCCTTCCGCTGCTCATGGAAATCCTCGTGTCCGATTTCCTTCAGTTATAACGTAGTTCAATATTTTTTTGGTCGTTCTCCTTTTATGATCATGCGGGCAAGGAGTAACATGTAGTTTAGGCTCTTGCGATTAGGAACTTCTACATTTAAACATTAGGAGCTCTTATTTCATCATGGTTTTGATCATCCACTTCATTTGTAGGATTCGTCAATATGATGAGTTTTGGTTTCACCATCAAGGAACCTTTTGTATTTATATCATCAAACAACTTCCTCTTCATGCGTGAAGGAACATGACTGTAAATCTTCTCGTTGTTGTTTTTTTCATGAAATGGTCTTACCTTCAAGGTTTTCATCTTTCTTTTATATTGATCGCTTGTCATCTTAAGACAATCAAAAGCAGATGTGAAGGTGAACTTTCTTTAATATGAAGATACTTAGCCTTTGAAAGCTGAAGTTCGAGTTGTAGTAGATGTTGGACATGGCTTTCTTCTTCTATCGAGGCCATACTCAATCTTTGGAAGACTAAAGATCGAGTAGTTAAGGCTGATCGATCGAAGACAGAAATTCTTTGCTCAAATTTTTTTGAATCATCGACTTCTTCAGTAGTTATATGATTGTTATCGACTTCTGTTATGCTGACAGTGTGACATGCAATAACTTCTAATACTTCATTTTGGATGATTATCGAGGAAGCTTCATGGGAGAAATTCTGCCAAAGTTACCAACTGTCGAAGTTTAAGGATGTCCTTGTCTTCTTCTTTAGCAGGCATAGGCTTCCATGCTATCTTTTTGCCTTTCTTTTTATGAGTCTTGTTCCTTCTTCTATAGCTTCGATAGGAGCGTGACTCTTTTTAGGTGAAATTTGGTTGTCTTCTCTTTCGACGAGTCCCAAGGATCTACTTTTGTCGTTATCTTCAATAGGCTCATCTTTCTTCTTGGAGTCTGTCGTTTGAATCTCTTTTCGGAACCGAACAACTATAGGCTTGAAAGTTCTAAACTGGATCATGCTTTCTTCTTTATCATAAGACGCAGATGGTGTTGGAACACTTGAAGTCGTCACTACTGTGGTGTAAATTTTTTGAGCTACTTCATCCAAATCTAGATCAATCTTCTTTTCACGAGCCAACTTCAGAATTATCTCCTTCTGAAGGAACTCTAAATATAAAGAGCCAATGAGCGGAAGCAGATCGTTCCAAATCCCATTGTGAAAGAACAAGACATTTGCAATCAACAATAACGGTTATGCACAATGAGTAAATTACAACATGCTACAAAGCTAAAAACAAACAAGGGATCGAGTGAACATACCTTGAACTGTTGGGGTTGATACCCTAGATTCTCGTGTCCTGTAGTTTGTAAACAGTTTGTACGAACGTTTGTGTTATTAATATATGATATTTACTTCACATCTTGTATTTTTGCTCATTTACTTGTTTTATTTGCGTTACCACAAACCAATAAACATAAAATCCTTGGTTATCTGTATGTGACTCAAGTATGTATGTGGTGACATTCAAGTGGATTATGTCTTAAGTGATAACCAAAATGGTTTGTAGTATATGGATATAGGAGGGAAACCTTATCCTGGTAACGGTACGGACGCGGCCCGCTTTGTGCAATCGTCACAAGTGTTGTGACTTGTCACAGATGGTCTGATCCTGATCGTTCATGTTGGGGACATGCAAGCGGGGGCATCCTATACAAAGAGTTTGTATAAGACCAGACCACAAAGTGTTAATGTCGTTATATAACACCATTCATGACAGAGACTTCACTTCACTAGGATGACGATAGGTAACATGACCTCAATCCTGAGTGAGTTAGGAACTCCTGCAACGAGTGAAACTCAATCCTCGACCCTCGAATGGAAACTTGACACTACCACAAGGCTACCTTGGTCTTCTCGGTGTGGGCTCTATATGGATTTTAAAGAGGGATGGAGGAATTAGACAATCGAGTAAACGATCGAGTAAGTGGGAGAAGGAATAAGCTTGTCTTTTAGATTTGTCACACCCCGCCCCGAGCTTGCCTCCTGAGCCCGAGGGGAGGCATGAAGAACCGCAGTTACCACTCTTTTGTGACACCTACTGCACATCTAAACCTCTTTACTCTTATAAAGCTTTAAGCCAAAGATGTAAACAATAACTGTTTGATGGAGCTCATTTTATTACAAGAAGTACACCATTTATACAACTCTCAGGCTTAACTACAAAGTTTACAACAACAACTATTAAAACCAAAAGTGTGATTGTGGCTGTGGCAGAAACTAGGTTTTGCTCCGGGCTCAGAAACTAGGTCTATTGACCCCCTGACCATCCCGTTCACATATTCTCATTCTCATGCTAATTTCTCATTCACAACATAAGCATATACATATACTTTAAAAGATATGCTTAAGACTTAAAGGAAATTACCACTCATCTTGGTCGGGTAGGATCCTTCCTCTCTAGAAGTTCCTTGGTTTCCTTGGGCTTCTTTTTGAATCCTAAATTCTAGATCAAACTACAAGCTCAGATTACTCATAGTTCTAAGCCTTATTCTGAGACTGGCCCAAATTCTCAAATCATCAAGACTGGCCCAAGCTTACCCGAGAGCTTGACCCTTCTGTCTTTTCCTCACTCTCCAACTTCATTCCTTGGAGCTTCTTCTCCAGCAGCCCTGCCTTGAAAACTAGACTCTCAGAGTTTTCAGGTGGTTTTAAAATCATTTAAAATGCACGAGTATTCTGGGAGAACTCCTCGTCCCAATTTGATGCTACTTCCAGACCTCACTGTCCAACAACATCTTCTCCTCTTGGAACTGCATGATCTTCCTCCGAATCTGCTTTCAAACACTCTTCCTACTGTTTTTAAGAGGATTTCGAGTTATAAACTGAAGAGACACAGTGTGGTGGTATTTATAGGCCAAAGGAACTGATCCTTCTCCTTTCTTAAAGCTTCCAACGCATGACACTTCCTTCTTTAGAAACTTTTGGAGTGTTTGCACCATGCTTTGCCACCATCTACTTCCTTGCCATTCACCTACTTCCATGCCACTCACCTACTTGCATGAAGTTTGAGTTATCTTTCTCATGCATAAGTATTCCTTGCATGAAACTCTATTTTTCTACCTCCTACTAACTCAACTCAATCTCTTCTCAGTATAGCCAATTGTCCGGGTGAATCCATGAGCCTTATGTAACGCAAGCCTCAGCAATGCATAAACACTTGGCCCATCTTCTAGTTCATCGTGTGGCTTTTGTACCCATTCCATAGCTCCATCATTTAGTGATCTCTCGCTGTCAACTATCTCATTATTGCTCATCGTTCAGTGTATAGCCTATCGCATAGCTTATCATTTAGTGATCTCTCGCTGTTAATGATGTTGTTGTCGCTCATCGTGTAGCGCTGATGCCTATCGTCTAACGCATCACACCCATCGTCTAGCGCGTTCGCTTATCGTGTAACGCTTATGCTCATCGTTTAGTGCTATCGTCTAGCACTTATGCTGATCATGTAGCACCATTGCTTATCGTGTAGTGCTATCGTCTAGGCATCGTTTAGTGCCGTATATAGCTACACGATCGTCAACATGTATCACTCCAACGCCCAGTGCCTCGTGCTCATTGTGTAGCCCTCTCGCTCTCACTCATGCAGTCTCTTATCATCCCAACGCATGAGCAACCTTTGAGCAGTGCCTTTTGCCAACACTTCGGCTAACATGCGTCCATACCTCACAAGCTCAATGCATGGTTTTTCTTGGCTTCAATGCTTAATTCCTTTTAACCTCCACAAACTTAGCCTCCTTAGAGCCTCATGCGTTAATGTTTCCTAACACCAAATGCATGGTTTCTTTTGACTTCATACTTAGCCAAATTTCACTAGTTAAGGCTCAACTCAAAGCTACTCAAGGAAAATCTCTTCGAACACTTAGAAATTTTCCTTCTCTTCAACATAGGATTTAACTTATACTTAGTTAATTCTCTTAATTACCTGATTAAGTAGGGAAATTGAAATCCGGGTTTCACAAGACTTAGGTACTCAATCGTTTAGAAACCTCGATTGATCGTTCACTCTCTCAAAGCTATCGTATAACTCGATGTCGTTTTCACGTTGGATGTTCAAAATGAAAACGATTTTCATTTTTATCCATAAGTTACCAAAAACTTATTTTAACTCCCAACTAAGTCGATTATTAAGAGAAAAAATCGAAAATCAATTATCTTATAATTAATTTATTATAAATAAATATAATAACTAATTTATCATATTATATTTATAATCTATAGTTTTAATATCACATCATATGCAACATATAAACTATACTTCTTTTCATTCTTTATGAAATTTAATATAAATCATATTTATATTAATTCCTCCATTCAAATAATGTATCAAATACATCAAATCAATTATATCATATATAATTGAATTAATTTAATTATATTATATATAAGCAAATTCCCTCTAGTTAATTTAAACACTTCAAACTAACCCAAAAACTAATTCTCAACATGAATCCATTGAGTTACCAAGGGGACCTTATGGACCTGTAGCTTGAAGCTCCAATGGTACATGAATAATTGACTAAATTCTTTAATCATGATATCCACCATCCGTTAACTATCGGGCACTCCACTAAAGACCAACAACTGCATTCTTCGCACCATAGATATATTTCTATGTCCATCGAATATAACCAATCAACAGTACGATGACCCTTAAAAAATCGCTCGTAAGTACAGTTCGGCCAATTTACCGTTTTGTCCCTGTAGTTACATCTAACTCCTTAAGTATCACTGATTTCTTTAAGGAACAATACATCATAGTCCCTCTATGAGTAAACCCTTCTTGGGCCAAGAGAAGGTGTAACGCCACATTGTTCAAACCCCGGAATCAACCTTTAAGGGAGAAATTTATCTACTTACCCCTGCTTCGGGGAAGGAGTGAATTTCTTCTTGTGTAGCTAAGTTCCCAGCTCCCCAATCAGACAAATCCCCAAAGTGGTAGATTTGGGTCGACAATCTGGCCACTTGCACCCATGCAAATCAAAGGACCGCCCTCATAGGCAGGAGTGCCCAACTCACTCAAGATTAAGGTCATGTTACCTATGGTCATCGTAGTGAAATGAAAGTCTCTGTCATAAATGGCGTTATATAACAAGACTAAACATTTCTTGGTCTGGTCTTATATAAACTCCTTTGTATAG
>NC_052355.1:5427713-5512308 GCF_009727055.1 Benincasa hispida
ATGAAAGTCTCTGTCATGAAGGACGTTATATAACAAGACTAAACATTTCTTGGTCTGGTCTTATATAAACTCCTTTGTATAGAGCATCTCGCTCGCATGTCTAATACATGAATGGTTAGGATCAGACCATTTGTTGCACTTTATAACACTTGTAACATCTACAAAGTGGGCCACACTCGTAGTGTCACCAGGATAAGGTTTCCCTCCTTTTTCCATATACTACAGACCATTTAGGTTATCACTTAAAGCATGATCCACTTGTATGTCTCCACATACATGCTTAAGTTAGAACAATAACCAGGGATCTTAGTTTATTGGTTTATGGTTAATGACTAAAATATCTCATATTTCATAGACTGGAGTGAATAAAATATCTCATATTATAAATCACAAAACTGTTTGTTCATACAGGTGTTTACAAACTATAGGATCCTAAGAGATTTAGGGCATCAACCCCAACATCTTCAACACGAAGCACTTTCCACTGGGTAGCTAACAACTTGATGATTCTTGCAGTAGTTAGGATCATCTACTTTTCCTACTTGTTCCGATCGCTTGCATTCTGGCAGCTAAATAAGTTTCTTCTCTAGCAGTTGCTCCAGCATGTCCACAACATCAGAATCAGGGAATGGATAAACCTTCTTCTGTCTTTCTTTAAGAGTAAGGCGATGCTTCTCGCTCTTATTGTGTTTTCTTTCAAATTTTTGTTGTTTTCCTTTAGAGGAAAATTTCATTGGCGTTGCATGGATGATCATAGATTCTTTAGCGGCACTATCCATGATCTTTTCAATACCCTTGGTTTCATTCTTGTGCTTTTTCGCTTCTGGGACTAGAAAATCTTTAGTTACCCTATTAACAATGCTCAGTTGCGTGTCATGAGCGCATTTTGCCAACTCCTCAAACGGAGGTTTTATCCCTTGTAAGATGTAGAGAATCTCCCAATGCATGCCTTGGGCACACATCTCCACAGCGAACAACTCTGTGAGCTTATCTTTGCAATCCAGACTTAGAGCTCTCTACTAGTGATGACCGAATCTCCCTTTCATTGCTTGGTGGTTGTCAGCTCCATCATGCTTAGTCGTTACATCACCATCATGTCAGACACTATATCAAAGTATGATTCTTTCTCTGATCGATCAGAAGTAGAAGCAGAGTTGTCAAACAAGGGATTTTCTCTAATGGAGATTCCATCTTTAGGATATTCCATCAGCTGTTCCCAAATTTTCTCTCTGATGATAGAACCTATGTAAGTGTTGATTATGATGATAGCTTTGGATGCTACTTTCTTTGATGCCATTTTTCGATTTGTTGACTTGATGACGGAAGATAGATGAGAGGTAGAGATGTCCACTAAGACGTGCCAATTTGTTTGCACGAGGTTTTGGAGAAACTTGCTTCGTGGAATTTGAACTTTTGTATTTGTATGTGCTTCAGTATAGCAAGTACAATCTCTAATAATAAATTATTTGATGCGTTTAAAAAAAAACTTTAATCTTTAAGTTAGTTTATCTTTTTGGATGATTGACCTTTGGGCTCGTTGACCTTCTTAGATAATCGACTTTTGGGCTTGTTGATTTTCTTGGATGATCGCCTTAAGCTTGTCGATCTTCTTGGACAATCGACCTTTAGGCTTGTTGATTTTCTTGGACGATTGGCCTTTGGGCTTGCTGATCTTCTTGGATGATCGACCTTTGGGTTTGTTAATCTCTGGATGATCGACCTTTGGGCTTGATGATCTTCTTGGAGGATTAGAGTTCGTACGAGACTTTCGGAGAAACTTTGTTCGTAGATTGAACTTGAGATGGTATTGTTGTTGATGTTGATTTGATGTGATGTTGTTTGGTCTCTTATACTTGATCCTCTGATTCTCTCTAGGTTGAATGTGTACGCTTGATGTATAGAAGCGGAGCATTGTGGATGTTCTTGAGCTTGGAGTCTTAGAAGAATGCTTTTATCTTCAAAGAATTCAGTCTTCAAGTGTGGTTAATATCAAGAGTTTGGGCATCTTCTGATTGTTGGGAGAATTCTCTATAGGTCATCTACAGTGTAGAATTGTTGACATCCACAAATGGGGAGAGCTCCTCTATTTATAAAGTTCTTTGGTGGGCCTCGTTTGCAGTGGCTCAGTTGGTCGTTTTGCCTTTGGACCTAGTTAGTTGGATTTGGCTTGATTTGACGCTTGGGTCAAATTCAGCATATTTTTGGGCTTAATTGGACTAACCCAAATAATAATATCAAATTGGGTCAAATTAATCTTATATGATTCAACAGTCATGATGAAACCATGTGGCGTCATTAAAATTTATCTTCAACTCCAATTTGGGACATAAGTTAACCCTTAATTGGTCCTAAATCTGATGATTTGGAATTTCGTCATGAATGACGTGGTAATTTCTGATTGATCCAAAATTTCTCATTCAACAATGTCTACTCAAATCAACTCAATTATTTTATTATGTAAATGACATGCTTGAAAAATATTAAAGTTAAGCTAAATGAATGCCTTAGTCACAAATTTATATATTGTAAAATTCGGCGATTTCAATTGTACTAAAAAATATTAAAAAATTAAAATATATAAACATTCTATTGTAAAATTTAAAATAAAAAAATTAGTATACATATTGAAAATTTGAAAAGTGAAAATTAAAAATAACATATAAATCAAAATATTAAAAAAGTTTAAAAAATAAATTAAAAAATAAATATAAATATAGCAAAATTATTTTTTTGAAACAACAAAAATTAATTATGAAAAGAAATAAAATAGAACAAATGGAAATAAATAAAAAAATAGAAATGACATATCTAGGAACTTGAACACAGCAAACCAAGAGTAACAAATTTTTATACTTTCTCAAATTTAAAATTCTTAAAATTTAGAAACAAAAAATAGATGAGAAGAAATGAGAAAAAAAAACGTTATCAAACAAATCCTTAACATTTGCAAATTAATAAAATTAATAGGAGGTAACAAATTTCTAGGATGAAAAAGAAAGGTCGGCCTCAAAATATACATTTATTATTACAAATAGAAAGTTAGTCACAGTGTGGTCCCACAAGTTTCAAATCATTGGCTTTAGATCTCTTGGAGGCAATTTGAATAACCATTAGTGAAAAATGCAAGACGTTTTCATATATCTAATCTCACAAATACAGACCGAATCACAATTTGTTGGTTCAACCAAGTACAAACCATTGATTTTGGGTTTGTTAATCTTCTTGAAGGATCGACCTTGGGCTTGATGATCTTCTTAGAGGATTAGTGTTCGTACAAGGCTTCCAGAGAAACTTGTTTCGTGGAGTTGAACTGAGAAGTATTTGTTGTACTGATTTGATGTGATGTGGTTTGGTCTCTAGTACTTGATCCTCTGATTCCTCTCTCAGTTGAATGCGTACGCTTGATGTATAGAAGCGGAGCGTGTGGATGTTCTTGAGCTTGGAGTCTTAGAAGAATGCTTTTATCTTCAAAGGACTTCAGTCTTCAAGTGTAGTTAACTTCAGGAGTTTGGGCATCTTCTGATTGTTGGGAAAATTCTCTTATAGGTCATCTACAGTGTAGAATTGCTAACCTCCACAAATGGGGAGAGCTCCTCTATTTATAAAGTTCTCTGGTGGCCTCGTTGGCAATGGCTCAGTTGGTCTATACTGACCTTTGGACCTAATTAGTTGGATTTGGGCTTGATTTGACGTTTGGGTCAAATTCATCCTATTTTTGGGCTTAATTGGACTAACCTAAATATAATATCAAATTTGGTCAAATTAATCTTATATGATTCAACAGTCATGATGAAACCATGTGGCGTTATTAGAATGTTGGAGGTAATTTGGATTGTCATAAGTTGAAATACTAGGTGTTTTCATGTTACATAATTTACAAATACAAGGTCAATACAATGTGTTGGTCCAACAAGTTCAAACCATTGACTTTGGGTGTCTTGGAGGCAATTTGGATCGCCATTTGTGCAAATACAGGAGTTGGTCACAATTTTTGAAGAGTTGGAGCTTTCAATTTGCAAACAAAGACTCTTTCCATCTTGAGTGGAAGTGCCAAATGAAGCTTAGAATTCGAATATGGCACTCCAAACACTTTGTTGGCCCAACAAATCAGTTGAAAGAGATGCTCAAGGCCTTCCCCGCTAGCCTTCAGCACAAACCAGTGTCTGACATCCTAATTGGAGTGCATCGTTGTCATGACTCCATCGAGTTGAGCAGAGCAATCAGTGAGGAAAATTTCTTTGTTGTCTCTAGAGACTTGGATACATTGGCCACTTTGTGGATGATATATAACATATGAGAATGATGCATTGGAATTTGGATCTGTGTACCATAAAAATGTTACAAATTGTTAATTAACTAGTTTTACAAAACTTTT
The DNA here is from genome assembly GCF_009727055.1 of Benincasa hispida. Lineage (NCBI taxonomy): Eukaryota > Viridiplantae > Streptophyta > Magnoliopsida > Cucurbitales > Cucurbitaceae > Benincasa > Benincasa hispida. The sequence goes on from NC_052355.1 coordinate 5,432,089, forward strand.
TTGAATTATTGACATTTATTTTTACAAATTGGAGTAGTTTGCTATTATAGATCTTTCATGTACTCATAACATTAATATAATTACCTTGTAATAGGGTCTGCAATAGTTGAAACTTCTTTACAAAGTTGGGATTCTTAATTTGAGTCCAACTGGAGTCGAGTACTCCAAAAGCTTCTGCAGGCTCTGCTTGACCTTCCCTATAATAATAGCTTCCTTGCCAAGTCCACAATGCCCAATCCAAATCTTTTTGTGCAAGATGGGCTGTGAAGCAACTCATGATCGATTTTCTGCATCATCAACCTCTCTTTGATCATACCCATATTCACTAACAAATAAAGGAAATGGATTTGATCCTTCCATTACAAACCCAGCATGGTCTATAAATCATTCACAATATTTGCACAGATCTTGTTTCAATGTGTTGTTGTACAAACTTGCTCTCAGAATCTCCACTAAAAGAATAGATAGTTACCTCGAAAACTAACTTATTGTCTAGGTGTTTACCGTCAAAGGCTTTTCCTTTAAGCATCGGAGATCATTGTCATAATTTAAGCCTGAAACAATCACTAAAACTTCTGGATTTATTTTATGAATCGTGGTTACTCCTTGAGTTACATAGTTGTTCCAATCATTTGCATTTTCCATAAAGCCTCGTATCTCATTTCGTAAACTCATTCCTATTACCTAAACAACAATCAAAAGACTTTATATGTTAATGAAATGTTATAAAAGTTTTTAAAAGGTGAGTTTAGTTTAAGAATTTAAGAAAATCTCTTTGATGTTACATACCGTTGATTTGTTGCGAAAGCGTTGGGCAACTAAGCTAAGACCTTGTAGCCATTCTTGAGGGTCAAAATTGCGGTTTCCGAAAAAACCATTGCCATCATCAAGAGAGCAACACCATCTTGGTTGGCTGATGTGATTGTCAACGATGACCATCAGACCACTCGCCCCCAACACATCAACAACAGCTTCATAAGCTTCAGCAATAGTCTTGTTCAACACAAAAGGATTATATTGAGCCAATCCAACTTTTGCTTGTTTTAAATCAAGAAGATCAAAGTTTTCTTCAACCGTCCTATTCGCATAGCGAGTAAACATATGGGTTGCATATGTGAGTCGTACACAATTGAATCTTAACTTGATTGCCTCATCTGCTAGTTCTTTTAACGGTCTATGGTTGAGGCCTTCTGCCAACATGCTCTGTGTGTGCGAAGGCCAATTCACACACACAAGTTTCACTCGACGACCTGTTTGTGAATCAATGATCCATCTTCCTCGTGTTGACAATGGTAACGAATAAGTTGAAAGAGATGAAAACACAAAAGCTAAGGCTAGAAATAGAATGATTTGAAAAGGTCTTCCCATTTTCTTGTATCTTTTTGTCAATAAATATCTTTTTTTGGATTGTGGTGAGAAGCAAAGCCCGAACATTGCTTATATAAACTCTTTTATGTTGGTTGAAATTTGTTTAAAGTTTGTGTTGATGTATACAACTTTGGCATACTTTTTCTATATTGAGAAGCTTAATTTTGTTCATAAAATGTGTTTCCAATTTTGTTGAAAATCGATAAATGTTGCTAACAAATTAATGCTAGCTAAGTCTCGAGAAACTTCCGGCCAACAAAATCAATACTTTGATCATAACAAAGCTTTCAATTTCAATATAGGGACAGTTGTAAATATAAGTATTAGACCCAAAGTCTTAGTAAATATAACATAATGTAAAAAAAAATTACAAATAAGACCAAATTTAAATAGTTTATCAGTAATAGACCATATTATTGGTAGGAGTCTATTAGTGATACGTCATATCACCGGTAAGAGTCTATCAACGATAAAAGTCTATCGTTAATAGACTTGACTATATTTGTAATTTTTTTTAAATGATGTTATACACTTGGTTATTATTTAAAAAAAATACTACCAATTGTAATTACCCTTCAATATATCATTTCACGCTCTATTTCTCGTCTTGCCTATAAAAAAAATGCATATTAAAATTTAAATCACATTCTAATCTTCTGAAAAATTATAATGGATGGCAAAATATATTTATATATTTGTAATTGTGACTTCAATTTTTTTAACTTTGTATTTACAGAAAAATTCAAAACCAATTTTTATTTGAACGGTGACTTTAAATTCTATTATAAAAAACCAACCATGCATAAAAATGTAAGTGTATCAACAATATATCATATACAAGAACATGAGTGTATTTGACATTAATTAGTAAATATTAGAAGTAAGATATGAGTCTATTAACAATTATATAACATCAATCTGTTGGACCAGTATGACAATCCTAGAGACAGGTGAATAAAGTTTAATTAAACTTTTTGAAAAATATGCTTAATTTAAACTAATTAAATATTTTTTAAATAAAATTAACAAAAATCCTAATTGATGCTAAATAGCAAGATTAATTAAAATTATTTAACAATATACTTAATCAATCTCAACCAACAAAAGACATGCAATTAAAATTAAATAAAAAAAATAATTAGAAAAGAGTTAGAGAATAAGACATCATAATTTTATAGTGGTCCAGTCAAACTTGATCTACATCACTTTTTTAAGCACCTCTTGGAATTTCGATTAAAAATCTCCTTTGACTCTTTCCACATATGAAAGACGAACTACTACCTTGCTCCTTTTTCGGATTTAAGAACAAACCCAATCATTTCCATCGGTTAGGATCCAACCATTACTATATTCATGAAGCTTTGGAACACTTAATAAAGCTCTCTGAAAATAGTGGGCATACATACAAGTTTGGGCTCACAATATTTAATCCTCAAAATAAATAAAAAATTTCTCAAAAAAAGATGAAAATAAAGAAAATTGAGAGCTTTGAGAGATCAACAATATTGGTCTTTTGTAATTTTTAAGGATTGTAAAGTGTGAAAAAGTTGGGAAAATTTTAGAGAAGATGAAGTTTAAAAAGAGAGGAAAGTGAGGTAAAAATTAGATTTTGATTTGAATCATTCGATTGATAAATAAAATATAAAGTTGAGATTAAAAGTAGAAAAATAATAAAAGAAAATAAAGAAATATATATAATTCTTTTCAATTGAAAACCTGCATATGCAGTTTATTTATTTATTTATTTTTAAATTAAGTGACCAACGGTCATTTTTTCTTTTCCTTTTTAAATTTATCTTTTTTAACAAAATCCTTCTTGTTTTAGTTTTCTTTAATTATTTTTTTTAATTTAAAGAAAATCAAAATCCATCCGTTACAAATTTAAGCTCCATGTGTCATTCACCGTTAGCTCAAAATGGCATTCTATAATTGGTCCAATTTGATGATTTGGCTACCACGTCACTATCTCAAGCATTTTGTTCGTTACGCTTCTTTTTGCTATATCTTTTTCATTTGAACTCCGATTTGGGTGATTCACAAGGCATCGAAATCGTTGTTCCGAGTTCTATGCTATGGACTATTCAAAATATTAATTAATTAATTTAATTTGAGATTAAGGGCTAAAAAGCCAACAATCTCCCACTTTTTTATGATGACAAACCATAGAAGAAAAATAACTTAAAATGTACATAACCATATCAATACATGTGATCACTAATTTAATTTCATTATCAAGTAGTCATATGACCATAAAGTTCAGGCTTGAAATTCATACAAAAGAATGACCTTCTCCCTCTTAATTAATTCTCCCCCTAAATATACATTCCAACACATTCATAACACATTTTCCTAACACTTCTCTCCTTTTGGAATCATCAAAAAGAAAAATAAGCATATAAGTGCTACCCTAAAAATATGAACACATACAAAGTATCTCAATTCTCCTCCTATATCATTACATAATAATATCAAGTAAGATAGGAAATCAAGATGCATCATAATGAATAATACCAAGGTGAAGCCTATTTTTGCAAAAACTTTCTTAAATCAATGGCTTGGTAAAAAATATCCACTAATTGATTATTAGAGCTTACAAATTCAAGAATAATGTTACCATTTTGTACATGCTCTCTAATAAAATGATACCTAATATCAATATGCTTAGTCCTATAATGGTGTATAAGGATTTTTAGTCAAATTAATAGCACTAGTATTATCACAAAATATGGGCACATTATTAAACTTTAATCCAAAATCACAAAGAGTTTGTTTCTTCCAAAGAACTTGTGCACAACAACTAGCAACTACAATATATTCTGTTTCGGTAATGGATAAAGCAACCAAATTTTGCTTTTTACTAAACTAAGATACTAAGAAACTACCCAGAAATTAGCAAGTCTCACTAGTACTCTTACGGTCAAGTAACTATAGGCAAAATCCATGTTGGAATATTTTACCAAATAACATTCAACATTTTTAGGATACCACAAACCTACATCAATAGTTCCAAGCAATTATTTAAATATTCTATTAACTATATGCAATTGTGATTCCTTAGGACAAGATTGAAATTCACACGAAGACATACACTAAAAATGATATCTGGTCTAGCAGCGGTCAAATAAAGTAAAGATCCGATCATACCTTGACAAGTCTTTATGTCCATATGTTTACCTTTTTTTATCTTTGTCAAGCTTTGTGGTAGTGCTCATAGGAGTTTTTGCAATTTTACCTTCATTGAATTTGAACCTCTTGGGTAAATCTCTTATGTATTTTTCTTGACTTATGAAGATACCATCCTTGAGTTGTTTGATTTGGAGTCCAAGGAAGAAACCGAGTTCTCTCATCATACTCATCTCAAATTCGTTATGCATACACTTAGAAAATTCTCCACACAAAGATGGATTAGTAGAACAAAAAATATTATCATCCACATATATTTGCACTATAAGCATATCATTTTTTTTACCTTAATAAAGAAAGTAGTATAAAAATTTCCCCTTTAAAGCCATTCTCGAGTAAAAGTTTCTAAATCTATCATACCAAGCTCGTGGAATTTGTTTTAAGCCATAAAGAGCTTTTTTTCAACTTATAACAAGATTAGGCAAATCAAAACTTTCAAAATCAAGAAGTTGTTCTACATAAACTTCCTGCATAATATAACCATTGAAAAAGGTACTTTTCACTTCATTTGATACAAAATAAAATTCTTATAAAAGACAAAAGCAAGCAACATTCTAATAGTTTCTAATCTAGCAACTGTTGCAGAAGTTTCTTCATAACTTATACCTTCTTCTTGACAATAACCTTGAACTACAAATTTAGCTTTATTTCTAATGTTATTTTCATTTTAATCCATTTTATTTCTAAACACTCATTTAGTTCCAATTATACATGCATTAGAAGGCCTAGGGACTACTCAAACTTTTTTCCTTTCAAATTGATTTAGTTCTACTTGCATAACTAAAATCCAAAACTCATCACATTCGACATCTTTAAAACTCTTAGGTTCAACTTGAGAAACAAAAGCAAGATTACTAAATAAATTAAGACAAGAACAAGTTTTTCACACCTTGTTTGGAGATGCTAAGAATCAAATCCTTGGGATGAGTTGGAGTGACGAATAATCATCTTCCTTCCTTTTATTGATGCTTACTTCTTGCATATTTGAAATAATTTTCCTGTCTTTGTCACTAACACGTAAATCTCCAAAATCTTTTTTTTAAATCATCACTACAAATAGTCTCACTAGAAACATTATTACAAGACTCATCAAACAAAACATGCATAGATTCCTCAATAACTAAAGTTCTCTTATTAAAAACTCTATAAGTTTTACTAGTAAAGGAATATCCTAGAAAAATACCAACATCCGTCATAAAATCAAATTTTTCAACTTTTTTTTTTTTTTGTTATTCAAAATAAAACACTTGCAACCAAAAACTTTGAAATACCCAATATTTGGAATTTTTCCATGTCAAAGCTCATGAGGAGTTTTATCTAAAGATGGTCTAACTAAAACTCTATTTAAAACATAACAAGCGGTATTAACGGCTTCCACCCAAAAATATTTAGGTAAACCATACTCATTCAATATTGACCTAGTGAATTCTTGCAAAGTACGATTTTTTCTTTCAACCACATCGTTTTGTTGAGAAGTCCTTGGAGAGGAAAAATTCTGAGAAAACTATTTTCTTCATAAAAAACTTTAAAAGCATCATTATTAAGTTCTTCTCCATGATCACTCCTAATTCTAGAAAAAAAAATCCTTTTTCATTATGAACTTTTTTAGCAAAACTAATAAAAATTTTCAAAGCATCATTCTTATATTTTATCATCAAAACCCAAGTAGATCTAGAAAAATCATCAACTATCACAAAATGCATAATAATTCCCTCCAAAGCTAGCAATTCTAGAATGGTCAAATAAGTCTATGTGTAATAATTGTAGGGTTCTAGTAGTAGAGACCGCATTTTTAGATTTGAAAGAAGACTTAGTTTGCTTACTCATTTGATAAGCATCACAAGCTTTATCATTTTCAAATTCAAATTTGAGAAGACCTCTAATCAAAGAATTATTGGAAATATTTGAAATTAAGTGCATGCTGGCATGTCCTAGTCTTCTATGCCATAACCAAGAATCATCATTCAATAAGGAAATGAAGGAACTCTAATGGGAGAGAACTTTGAGCGGAAGTAGATCGACCAAATTCTATTTTATTGAATACAAAGTTTACAGTAGACAAACAAACAAGATATGTATTTATTTCTAAATTACAGCATGCTTTAGAAAGGGTTTCAAGAAACCTCACCTTTGAAGACATTTTCTTCACGTTTTCACTCGAATAAATCACAAACTCCTTGAAGACCTTCTTCAAGATTAACCTTGAACAAAATTGAATATTACCACAAATGTTACCTTGCTATTCTCAGGGTGGGAACCCAGGAGTGGTGGACTTTGACTATTTTGGATGTTGAGGAAAAAAACTTAATGGAGAGGGAAGGATTGAGAATTTTCTCAAAAAACTCAAAAAAAAAAAAAAAAAAAAAGATCCCTTATGTTGTTAATCGATTAACCAACCAAAAAGAAGAAGAAACATTTCTTTTATTCTCCTTGTCAAAAATAACTACCACCATGGGTGGAGAGAAAAGAATAGAAAGGGAATTGTAACTTCCTTCCTTATTATTAAAATAATAATAATAATATAAATATAAATATGATAACTAACTTTTCATATTATATATATTAAATTATATGTTATATCAAATATAACATATAACCTATAGTTTTAATATTGTAAAACATACAATATAAGCTATAGTTTATTTTCTCTTTTATATGACATTTAATATAAATCATATTTATATTAAATTTAACAACTATGGATCCAATTCATAGAAACTATATTTGAATCTCATTCAAATATTTATTTCCTCCCATTAAGCTATAATGTATCAAATACATTATAACAACTCTATCAAATATAATTGAAACAACTTAATTATATCATATATAATCAAATCCCTCTATTAATTTGAACAATTAAAATGAATTTAAAAACTGATTCTCAACTAATTCTATTGAGCTACCAAGGATACCTCATGGTCATCTTAGTGAAATGTAAGTCTCTATTATGAACGCCGTTATATAATGAGATTAAACATTTTGTGGTCCGGTCTTATACAATCTCCTTTGTATAAAATATCCCCACTCGCATGTCTATATATGAATGATTAGGATCAGATCATTTATAGCACTTTACAACAATTGTAACACCTACAAAACAAGTCATACTCGTAGTATCACCAGGATAAGGTACCTAGCCTTATCCAGCTACTACAGACTATTTTGGTTATCACTTACAAATGATCCACCCGTATGTCTCTACATACATATTTAAGTTACAAAGATAACCTTGGATGTTAGTTTATTGGTTTATGGTTAATGCAACTAAAATATTATATATTTTATAGATAAAGAATAAAATATCATATATTTTATTAAATACATAATGAGTTTGTTCAATAATGTTTACAAACCATAGGACCCCATGAGATTTAGGGCATCAACGCCAACAGGAAAGACATTTATCAATAATATGACAGTCATTCAAATCAAGGGTGTATATATTTTCATCCCTATTTCCAACAAACAAGACTTTTCTATCACTAACATTTCCCATTATGCAATTCTTTTTATAAAAAACAACTCTAAATCTTTTATCATACAATTGACTAATACTAAGCAAATCATGCTTTAAACCATAAACTAAAAGCACATTTTCAATCAAAATAGATGATTCATTGCCTATATTACACTTATCAATAATTTTACCTCTTTTGTTGTCACAAAAGGCTACCATGCCTCCATCCTTTTTCGAGATAGATATAAACTTGAATGGGTCTCCGTTCATGTGCCTTGAGCAACTACTATTCAAGTACCACTTATTTTTCTTGGAGGCTTTCAAGCAAACCTATAAACAAAGAGTTTTATGTTTGATTCTTTGGCACCCATACTTGTTTGGGTCCAAGAATGTTAGCATTTACAAACTTAGGGATTCATTTCATTTTTGCATTTTCATTAAAAGCATTGGATCTGGACAAATAACAAGAATAAGCTTTATGTTCATATTTGCCACAAGAAAAACAAACAATTTTATGCAAGAATTTATCTCTAACAACAAATTTATGCACTGTACTCTTCTTGGAGAAATGCTTTCTTGGAGCATTGTAAAACTTTGTTCTTTGAGAAAAAATTTTTCTTGAAGAAGTAGTGTGAGCATACTTCAATTTAAAGTACTAACTAGATTTAGCATGATTAGATATAGCATTAGGCATATTAAACTTAGGCACAATAGGAGATTCTTTGACAAATATAGTTTTAGAACTTGAAGGAGTAGAACATTCATCAATATAGCCTAAACCTCTCTTATCACCAAAAAGCTTACCTACTTCAATTATTTTGTTCAATCATTGAGCACCTATTGTTGACTTTTTAATAGACTCTTTAGCTTTATCAAGTTTATGCAAAACATTTAATTCTTTTTCTTTAAGTGATTTAATCAAACTATCATTTTTACAACCATCATGCTCACAAAATCTAACTTTATCAAGCAATACATTTTTCTCATCACAATCACAAACATGCTTATCACAAGAGAAATTTATTCTATCAATTTACACAATATGCTCATTCTTTTTAAAAGCAAGAAATTTCATCAAACAAAGACTTATTTTCACTAGTCAAAGTATTGTATTTCTTCTTAAGTACAACGTATTTTGAACTAAGTTTTTCTAAGTCATTTTGTATACTTTCAAAAGCTTCAAACAATTCATCATAAGGAGGTTCTAGAGTTATCTCATTATCAAGTTTAGAATTTTTGTCACCATGAGCCATGAGACCAAGATGTGTCACTTCTTCACCATCACTTCCATTTTCACTTTCACTACTATCATCCCAAGTAACCTTCATTGCCTTCTTCTTGGATTTCTTAAATGATTTGAGGAGTGGACAATCCATTCTTATATGATTCGATTTTTTATATTCATCACAAATCATCTCATCATTTTTGCTTTTCTCACTTTTTGACTCTCTTTAGGTTGATAGGCATTTCTTGAATTGTTTCTTCCTCTCGATGAAAATTTTGTACTTACACGACAGAGAGGCAACATCAGCTTCATTAAGGACATTCTCAACTTCAGAGTCAACCTTCAAGGAGATTGTCTTCAATGCAATACTATTCTTCTTTTTGGATTCATCCTCCAAGTGCTCCTTTATAGTGATCCCATGGGTCAGAAGTCAACCAATGAGTTCCTCCAATGAAAGTTTGGTGAGATCTTTTGCTTCTTGGATTATCGTCACCGTTGCTTCCAAGTCAAGAGTAGAGACCTAATATTCTCCGAGGTTGTATAGACTTTACCAAGTCCCTTCAAAGCAATGATAGTGTTAGTAAATCTAGTAAACATATGGGTTATAAATTCATTAGCATCCATCTTCAATAATTCATAATTACAAACAAGCATGCTAATCTTAAACTCTTTAACTTGATTTGTTTCTTCATGAGTAATTTCAAGAGTATTCCAAATTTCTTCGGCGAAAAACACATAGATATTCTATTAAATTCATCTTTGCCCAAAATACAATACAAACAATTAATAGCCTTAGCATTAAAAGAACATTTTTTTCATCATCATACTTTTCTTCTAATTTAGAAATATCAATATTATCAACCTTTTTCATGGGAATATATGGACCTTTAGCAACAATTAACCATAAATTATGATCAATAGATTGCAAATAAATTTTCATTTTATATTTTCAATATGCATAATTTGAACCATCAAAGTAAGGAGGTCTAGAGGTAGATTCGCCTTCTACAATTACATTTGCAACTATATTTGCCGTAATGCTCTAACAATAAAGTTTATCTAGAGGTAGATTGGCCTTCTACCTTGCTCCTTTTTTTGTGTTCAAGAGCAAACTTGATTCTTTTATGGGTTAAGATCCAATTGTTACAATATTCACGAAGCTTTGAAACACACAATAAAACTCTCTAAAAAGAGTGGATATACAAGTTTGAGCTCACAATATTTAATCCTCACAATATAATAAAAATTCTTTCAAGAACAAGATGAAAACAAAATTGAGAGCTTTGAGACATTAACAATGGTGGCATTTTTGCAATGTTTTAAGGATTGTAAACTGTGGAAATTTTGGGAAAATTTTGGGGAAGATGGGGTTTAAAAAGAGAGAAAAGTGAGGTAAAATTCATATTTTGATTTGGATTGTTAGATTGATAAAAGAGTAAAAATGAAATGCGCAGATTAAAAGTGGAAAAATAATAAAAGAAAATAAATAAATGATTGAATAATATATATATATATATATATTAAATTCTCCAACGGAAACCTGCATATGCATATTTCATTTATTTATTTTTGTAAATTAAGTGGTCAACGGTCATTTTCTCTTTTCCTTTTTCTTAATTTATTTTTTTTAAACAAAATCCTTCTTTTTAGTTTTCTTTAATTAATTAAAATTTAAAGAAAATAAAAATCCATCAATGGAAAATTTAAGCCCTATGTGTCACTCACCCATAGCTCCAAGTGGCACTCTATAGTTGGTCCAATTTGATGATTTGGCCGTCACGTCACTATCTGAGGTACATCAATCGCATGTGCTCATCCGATAGAAAATCAAAAGATTAAGTACTAGAGATTGAACCATATTGCATCAAATCAATATAAACACAAGCTCAAATCCATGAAACACATTTCTTCGAAAACTTCGTGCAGACAATGACCACTTGGAAAATCAACATCCTTGTTTGGGAAAAAATAGAAGTATTTAATTATTCTTTTAGCTTCAAATATGCATAAGAATTCATGGAAGATTTTTTGGGAAAGAAACCTCCCACATCCACTGCAGGAATAAGCAAAAAATAATAACAAAGAAATTAAAGAAAAATAATAAAATTGAAAAACACAAGAATTTACATAGAAAACACCCAACTTAGAGAAAAATCACGACCCACCAGAAAGAAATCAACTGTGTGAAAAATTGTTACAATCATACAAAACAATTCTCTCCCTGGTCCCAATTACAAGAGCATTCTCTCAAAACTTTTAACTGCTCATACATTTTTTCCACTCTCCAATTAGAGATACAAAAGGAATTTAATTAGAGTTAGCACACTAAGCTTAAAGTGTTTCTAGCTAGGACGACTTGAAACTAGAGGCATAAGCTCTTTTATAGGCTTGAAGGCTATCCTATTATTCAATTTAATTGATGTGGGACAAATGTCGCTTCTAATATTTTGCCAAAACCTAACAAATTTCCCCTTGGCAAGATATTTAAAAAATCCACAACTTCTGCAATATTCATTGTCTTCATTGACAATCACAATTTAAGTCAGAGAACTATAATGCACTCCACCATAAAGATTGGACCACTTGGAATACCACCTCCCAAGATTTTTCCTTTTCGTCACATGCTGATAAACCATGGTGATATTTATGGTGCTTGGCCCACATGGAAGTCCTTCAGCCATCGATATAACTTCCACCACACACATTGCATAACTGCCAAGTCAATGCCTATGTGCAAACTTGTGGAACTGCCAACATCACATCCTCTACATGGTAAAGGAGACATACCACGAGGATGTTTTTCATCTTCTTCAAAGGAAGTCATTGTTTCTCCTAACATGAAAGACACCATCGGCATCTGATCCAGAGCCATTTGACAAACCTGCTATGTTTTTCATGTGTCCATTCTACCACACACATTGCATAACTGCCAAGTCAATGCCCATGTGCAAACTTGTGGAACTGCCAACGTCACATCCTCTACATGGTAAAGGAGACATACCACGAGGATGATTTTCGTCTTCTTCAAAGGAAGTCATTGTTTCCCCTAACATGAAAGACACCTTCAGCATCTGATCCAGAGCCATTTGACAAACCTGCTATGTTTTTCATGTGCCCAGCCTATCTACATCCTCAGCAACCTATCTTTTACTCGAAGACTCTCTTCTTTGAACCTCTGCTGGAATCACTTCGGAACTGAACTAGAACACCATCATCGCTTAACTTGCACTTGTAACCCATTTTGTATCTACACATCTGCTTCACTCCAAGCAAATCAACAAATAGTGAACAATTCACATTACTCACAATAGTGTGCAGCCTGTTTCAAGAATTCTTTTCTGATGTGAAAGGTCAAACAATGTTGCAACCACATAGCATATTTAGACATTCAAGAAACTATGAACCTGACACTCTAATGCCAATTGCTAGGGACAACAACCCTCTAACTATCTCCACAATAGTATGATATTATCCACTTTAGGCATAATCCCTCATGGCTTTGCATTTGGTTTCAGCCCAAAAGGCCTCATACTAATGGAGATAGTTGTCCTCCCTTATATACCCATGATACTCCTCTTATCTAACCAATGTGGGACTTTGGTCGTATTCCTAACAATTCTCTCCTTGAACAAAGTACCACTAAGCCTCCCCTCAAATACTCACCCATCCGTGCAACTGTTATCTAGGCTAGCTCCTCTTCACCCGAGCACACTGCTTATCCAATAGAGTTCAACCATGGATTACACTATGACTACTTCCAAGGCTCTACGATACATCTTTGTTTAGCACTGAGGACTCTACCAACATGGCTAAGTTAGGGGCATGGCTCCGATACCACTTGTTGGAAAGAAAAAAAAAAACCTTCCACTTCTAATTAAAGAAAATCAATAAAACTGGAAACACAAGAATTTACGTAGAAAACTCCCAACTCGGAGAAAAACCACAACCCACCCGAAAGAAATCCATTATGTGAAAAATTATTATAATCACACAGAACAATTCTCTCCACGATCCCAATTACAAAAGCACTCTCTCAAAACTTTTAACTACTTACACCTTTTTCCTACTCTCCATCTAGAGAATACAAAAGGAATTTAATTAGAGTTAGCACACTAAGCTTAAAGTGTTTCTAATTGGAACGATTTGAAACTAGAGGTATAAGCTCTTTTATAAATTGGAGCCTATCCCCATTATTCAATTTAACTGGTGCAATCTTCAAGAACATGGAGGGTTAAGTTCTTTTTGTGCAACCAATAGTTCCAAAATTGGATGGATATTATCATCATGGGGAAATGTTCATGGAAAATTTCCTATGTTCAAAGGAGTATTGGGGACTGATAGAAAATGGACTTCCTGTGTTAGCAGAAGGTGTGGTTCTCACAGATGCACAAAAAAAAAAAAGAATATTGACAATCAAAAGTAAAAAATATTTGATGGCAAAAAATTATTTATTTCAAGTCTGGATCTCTTAATCTTAGAAACAGATCCAATCAAAGATACATCAAAGAGCATATGAGATTTCATGAAGAATAAGTATTTGGGGACAACTCGAGTCAAACATGCCCATTTGTAAGCACTCAAGAAGGAATTTGAAGTTGTATAGATGAAGGCAAAAGAATATATGAATGAGTATTTTGTTCGAACTCTTTCCATTACCAACAATATGAAAGCTTCCAGTGCAAACAAAGGTGATGTTGATGTTCTTGAAAAAAAAAATTGAGATCCATGACTCCTAAATTTGATTATGTAGTATGTATTATTGAAGAATCCAAGGATATATAGATACTTTATCCATTGATGAGTGGCAAGGTAGTTTGTTGGTGCAATGAATGCTCAAGACGAAGAAGAACATGCCTTGAAGATCGCTCATGGTGATGAGTCACAAGGTCAAAGGCGTGGAAGAAGGATCACAAGGTCGAGGACAAGGCCAACCACTTTTTGACAAATCCACAATTGAATGTGATAATTGTCACATACTTGGACACTTGCAATGGGAATGTCAAAAGAAGAAGAATGGTGCAAACCTTGCTAAGACTGAGGAGGAATTTTTGTTGATGGGTTGCACAAATTTGAGGAAAGACAACTGAACAATGCTCGTCCTCGAGTATTCCAAAAATAATTCTTTATCATCTCCCTCATCTTAATGCACTGACTTCATCTCTCATCATGCTAACTTGCAAGTAGTAGGGTTGACGTTTGAAAAAAATACAAGTTTGTTCCTTCTAAGAAAAAAAAGAATGCGTCTTATCTCGAATGCAGCAAGCCTTTTGTCAGTGACTCTTTTTGTTTCCCAAAACGTTTTCATCTTTCTAAACCAACAATGTGTTGGATGCTACTTTTATTAAAGAACTTAAAAAAAAAAGTGTTGTTTCAGGACAACCCATGCATTGATTCAGGTGACTCACCTTCGTTTTGGCTTGTCCCCACGGGTGTCATGCGAACATCCAACTACGGGTGAGTGTCCTTCACAACTGAACTCATATCTTCGCATTTGTGTTTCACGATAGTTTTTCTTAAGCTAGATAGTGGAGTTGGGATGTTTGGTCTTGGATACTTAACTTCGTTTTGACTTACCCCCATGGGTGTCATGTGGGCATCCAATTACGGTTAAGTGCCATTCCCAATCTTAACTCTTGTCAATTTGAAGTTTTCTTTTATGAAGTGTTGACAGAGGAGTTCGCTTATTACGTCCAAAACTTTTTTTTTTTTTTTTTTTGCGGAAACACATCAACTCGGACCTCTCTCACCCCCAAATTTTAGAGATCAGCAAGTCCTCATTACTGAAAGAGATATATATATATATAAATTCTTTGAGAATTTCAAAAGGAGGTTTGAGTTGGGGCTTTCATGCGTCAGAGATAAAACATATGCTTGATTTTTTAGATAAGTTCAGACTTGATTTTTCTTAACGCTAACTCTAGACTTAGAAGTTTTACATTGGTAATATCATTGAGGTATTTAATTAGAGCACAAAATAAGAAAACAATAAAAGAATTGAGAAAGTATACACAAAACAAACGCAAGGATGAAAAATGAAATATCTCATTCAATACTTAAAAGAATGCATTGGGATTACTTCATACAAAACTAACTTCTATAAAAGATCAATTAAAATTCATAAAACACAAACAATACCCCCGAATTCCTTATTGCAATGGTGCATCATTCCTGCATTCAGGTATAGGGTCTTTATCCATGAAGCGTAAAGGGTTGATCAGGTGGGCAGGCAGAGAGGGTAAGGCAAACATCCTCATTAGGACTTGGTTAATGTATTGCGTCGTGAAATTAAACTGGTCTTGCATTATCTACGTTTTAGCGCATATAATCCCTTAATACCACATTCTGGCACTACAAAGTGGCCATCTGCATGTGGAGTGCTTTAGTGGATGCAGCCAACGGTCTGATTTGTTCCTAGATGAACTCTTTTAGCTTATCCATGTTGGTCTGCATTAGAGGTAGGGTTTGAGTTTCATGTGTCTCCTCAATTTGGATCTTTTGAATGTTGTGCGTTACTTGTTCCTAACTCAGTTGGTTCATAGATGGTGGATGGAGGGATGAAGGAGGGAAAAAATGAGATTGTAAAGGAGAAGGTCAGGGGGTAAAAGTCTCGCCAATTTTATCATCATTTGTGTCAGCTTGATGCATCAGATCAATTGGTCCAACGACTGGTGAAGGTAAAGTTAGGGCAGGGAGAGGCAAGTTTAAATTGAGGCAAGGCTCTTCGTGCTCCAACACTAGCTCCGCTTCAGATTCCTCATTTACGGAAGCATCATCGCTGTGTTCCACTTCCCGAATGCGTCTTTTTTTTCACGTTTAGAAGATCGAGGTTTTGTTGCTATGGTTCTATGAGGTAAGGCAGGTTAGTTAGGTGAACCACGGAGCAAACGCCTAATTAAATTGATCTCCATAAGACCATTGACCTCTTCATGGTCATCCACAGAGGGATGTCCACGTGTTCATATAGCGCACAGATAAGCCACAAGAAATATACCTGGTCGCATGGCTTCCCCTTGACAGCCTTGATCTGATCTACTATAATTTTTCCAATGTCAAGGGGGATGCGCTGCATAATACAATAAATGGCCAAGATGCGTTCTTTGGAGACCGTCTCATCATACGTTGTTGGCATGATGCGGTTCTTGATTAAGTAAAGCCACAGGTTCGCGTCTGGTATGAGGTTCCTAAAAGCCAAGATCATAACTCCCATTCTTGAAATCTACCATTGGCTTCCAGGTTTGGCCACTACTCTTAACGCATAAATGATATGGAGTTAGTTGTTCAAGGATGCGATTTCCCTCTATGTCCAGGTTATTGTTTGTGTTGAGCACTTCATTAATCGTTCTAGAAGAGAAGCGTACCAAAGTGTTGTCTACAAGGGCCGTGTCTTTCTTCTCATTGAACTCACTCCTATAAAAGCGGCAGACGAGATCAGACCAAATCCTTGTAGGACCAACACATAGATGATGCCAGCTAAATGCGTCTACTGTGTTCATTATGTATGGGGGCAATGGGCTGCGTTTGGGGAAGAACCCTTTCTCTGTCAATATGTCATTAAATTAGCGTTTTCTTCCCTTCACTTGCCTTGGTGACGCAGCTATCACCTTGCTTTTCCCAACTTCAAACTGTCTCACTTCACGAGCTAGTCCCCTTAACTCCTTTTCTAATTCCCTTTGTAGTGTTGTTTTTTTTCCTTGACGCGTAGGCCTATAATTCTTGAGTCTGCATTCTGTCGTACTTGAGTTGGAGCAATGTTCATGTGTTACACCTACAGGGCCAGATGCAATATGCTCTTCATCCTCATCATCTTCATCAACTTCATCCATAATTAATCTTCTTTTCCTTTTTGATGGCCCATTATTTGCATCAGATTTTCGTGGATGCGATGTGTTAGGGCTGACTTCTCTCTCTCTTTCTTCATTTTCTTCTTCTTCCAATTCCTCTTCCAACAAAATTGCATAACACTCAGCCTCATCCACTACCTCGGTTGATGCATTGATTGGTTCGGGATGCATCATTTGATGCATTTCGTCCATTTGCCTAGGGTCTAAACTCGCTAATATGGGTCTGAAAACCTTTTGCTCATCTCTTCGAGACAGTTTTATGGGGTTTGTTGGGTTGCGCTATAACGTAGGACTATAAGAGCTAGAAGGGTTGTTGGTGGGTTCAGGTAGGTTGGTAGAAGGGGTATATGGAAAACTGGGTGAGGAGATGATGATGGGTGAGGAAGGTTGGGTGGCTTGGCTGGCTTGGCCTCCCTCAGAAGGAAAAATTATGGCCAAGGGTTGAATGGAGAGAGGGGCCAATGGACGCATGGCAGGTGATGGAGTGGTGTGGAGATGCTCCGGGATTGGGTCATGCGTCGACACGATAGGGGTGATGTTTGGGATGGTTGGTGGTGGGGCAGGTTTTCTATATGGTCGTGCGACAGAAGATGAGGTATATTGGGGTTTTGGAAGGGTTGAAGTGAAAGGTTTAGGTCTGGTTGAGGTTTGGAGTTTTTGGAGGGTTTTGGGTAATGCTGAAGCGCGAGTGAGTGTTGTGGCCAGAGGAGGCTTTGCAGCCGTTTTGGGCTGAGACAGCCTCCGAGAAGCAGAAGATGAATCGCCTTGCTATTTGGCTAAAATAGGGGGCTTCGACATGGGGGAAGGGGAAGAGGCATGCAATAATGAAACGAACGAAGAAGAAAACGAGCTTACCGGCGAGTCTCCAGTGAAGCTCATCGATTGATTCTGACTGTCCGAGGCATTCGATATTACGAGCTTGATAGATGATTGGAGCTTTAAACGGAGTGGCTGCTTGGTCAGATGATGAGGGCTAGGAGATATTTTTTTCTTTTTTAAACACAGAGGGCTCGGGGAAGATGAAGAAGAATAAGGCAAAGGGTTTGAGAGCCCTTTTATAGACCAACCTAGGTGAGAGAAATGAAAGGACAGCTCTGATGTGTCAGTCGATTGGGACGTTTAGGCTGCTCATTAATTGTGGATGTGAAGAGACACGTCTTGGGCTTCCAAACACTCAAGTGCTTGCTCCCCACGGAGAGTGTTTGTTCAACTTTAAACGCATGGTGGTGCGTTGATCTAATCCTAATGCATTTATTTGTCAAGTTGGTTTAAACAAACATTCAAAAAGAAGCATTTTTTTTTTTGTGAATTAATAAAAAGCAATCAAAGCAAGAATCAAAGCAAGCAGAAATTTAAACAAGACTCAAACCAGACAAAAAATCAATAGCATAAAATACATAAAGCAAAAAAATGATGAAGAGGAAGCGTCACTGGAGTATATGTGTCTGATCAAGCGTAGAGAGGCTTCAACACGAGCTTTAGATAGCTTCACATAGCTCGAGGGATGATTTTTGTCATTCTATATTTACTTCAAGGTAAGGTTTCACCCACTGCCCATTTAACTTGAATGTGTTTGTACCATCCTCTCATGTAAGTTCCACAGCTCTATGAGGAAAGATTGTTTTTACAATGAATGGGCCTAACCACTTGGACTTCAATTTTCCTGGGAACAATCGCAAAAGCGAGTTAAATAGCAAGACCTTTTTACCAATATAAAGTTCTTTCTTACCGATATGTTCTTCATGCCAACACTTGGTCTTTTCTTTGTAGATCTTGGCATTTTCATATGCACTAAGCCGCCACTCATCGAGCTCGTTGAGTTGCAGTTTGCGTTGTTCACCAGCGATCTCCAAATTCAAATTTAGCTTCTTCACTGCCAAAATGCTTTGTACTCCAATTCCAAGGGTAAGTGGCATGATTTTCAAAATACCAAAGAGTAGAGAAACATACCTATTGGCGTCTTGTAGGGTAGTTCTGTAAGCCCATATTGCCTCATCCAGCTTTTGTGCCCAATCTTTCCTTCATGCATTGACCACTTTTTCCAATATAGATTTGATCTCTTAGTTGGATACTTCCGCTTGACCATTGGTTTGGGGGTGGTATGCGGTAGTGATTTTATGCCTGACATTATATTTAGCAAGTAACTTAAAAATGATACAGTTAATGAAATGTGTACCTTCGTCACTTATCAGCGCCCTAGGCATTCTAAAGTGCATGAAAATGTTTTTGGTAAGAAATTTCGAAACGGTTGCCACATCATTCTTGGCACACGCTACAGCCTCAACCCACTTTGATACATAATCGACTACTAACTAGATGTATTGTTGTCCGCAAGACAAAGGGAAAATTCCCATGAAATCAATGCCTCATACATTGGACAACTCAACTTCCAATATGTTATTCACAGGCATAACATTACTTGAAGAAATATTTCCAGTGTGTTGATACATTTCAGCACAAACTCCCTAGCGTCCTTGAAGAGGGTAGGCTAGAAATATCCACTTCGAAGTACTTTTGTAGCAGTTCTTTGCCCTCCGAAATGACCCCATAAGGCGAGTCATGACATTCAGCCAGGATGCATTGTGTTTCAACTTCCGGAATGCATCGACGCATAATGAAGTCAGGACCTTGCTTGTAGAGAAACGGTTCATCCCAGAAATAGAACTTACTGTTATGAATAAGTCGTTTCTTCTGTTGTGCATTGAAGTGCTCAGGGAACTGTTTATGGTTAAATAATTAACAATGTCAACATACCATGGTTCCCTGTCTTCAATTTTAAGTAGACATTCACCAGGGAACGCATCTCTGATTTCAACTTGTTTTTCCTATATTTCCATGTTTTCCAGCCTTGACGGGTGATCAGCCACCTGATTCTCAGTTCTCTTTCTGTCTTTGATCTTTACATCAAATTCTTGTAATAGCAATACCCATCTAATTAGCATTGGTTTTGCGTCCTTTTTGTCCATCAGAAACTTGATAGCAGAGTGGTCTGTGTAGATTATTGTTGCCGCACCAACCAAATATGCTCTGAACTTCTCAATACCGAACACTACCACCAACATCTCCTTTTTAGTAGTGTTATAATGTTCCTGGGACTTGTTTACTGTCTTTGACGCATAAGAGATGGCATGTATCAGATTTCCTTTTTTCTGCCCTAACATGGCTCCAACTGCTACATCATTCGCATCGCACATGAAAATGAAGTGTTGTGTTCAGTCTAAGGCTATCAGTATCGGAGCTGTTGTTAATGCATACTTCAATTTATCTGATGCGTTGATGCAGTCTTCGTTAAATATATAGGGCTTGTTTAATTCTATCAATGCACTCAGAGGTCGCACAATTTGAGAGAATACTTTTACAAAACTTCTGAAGAAGCCTTCATGGCGTAAGAAGCTTCGAAGTGCTCTAACATTTGCAGGTGGGAGAGTTCGGCTATAACATCAATTTTCGCTTCATCGACTTACAATCCTGCTTCAGACACCTTGTGTCCTAAGACAGCGCCTTTAGTCACCATAAAGTGACATTTCTCCCAATTCAGCACAAGATTTGTTTCCTTGCATTGTGCGAGAACAACCTCTAAATTGTCTAGGCAGGATAGAAAGGAATCCCCAAAAATAGAAAATTCATCCATAAAAACTTCAATAGTCTGTTCTAGAAAGTACGAGAAAATCGCCATCATACATCTCTAGAAAGTCCTTGGTGCGTTACATAGCCCGAAGGGCATGCGTCTGAATACGAATGTTTCAAAGGGGCATATGAATATTGTTTTCTCTTGGTCTTCAGGATCAATAAGGATTTGGTTATATCCGGAGTATCCACCTAAGAAACAATAAAACTCTTTGTCAGCTAACAGGTCAAGCATCTGATCAATGAAGGGAAGAGGGAAGTGGTCTTTCTTTGTCGACACATTGAGCTTCCTGTAATCCATGCATATTATCCATCTTGTGATAGTTCTCGAGGGAATGATTTCATTGTTGCTGTTAACTATCATAGTGATGCCTCCCTTTTTGGGGATGCATTGGACTAGGCTGACTCAACTGCTACCAAAGATGGGGTAAATTACCCTTGCGTCAAGCCACTTTATGATTTCTTTCTTCACCACTTCTTTTATTATAGGATTTAGCTTGCTTTGAGGCTCGATCAATCTAGTTTTCCTTCCTCCAGCCAAATCTTGTGCATGCAGTAGGATGGGCTGATGCCACGAATATCATCCAGCGTCCACCCAATTGCACACGTATGCCTTCGCAACATCTACAAAAGGGAACACTTGTTAGGCTAAAAAAGATTGGTTGAAATAATCATAGGTAAAGTGTTATCGGTACCAAGAAAAGCATATTTTAAATGATGAGGTAAAGGTTTTAGTTCCAATGCTGGTAGTTCTTCTAAGGATGGTCACATTGGTTTGGTTTGTCGCTCATTCAGACTTAGCGGTTTAAATTTTCTTATGGTTTCCTCCAATGCATGGACCTCGCAGATTTGGTCCATTTCTTCTTCATCATGCAACTCAATTGGACTGCCAGGTTAACATTGTTCATCATCTAGGAACTTCAATGCGTTCAGCACATTAAAGTTTACTTCCTGGTTGTCCACACGCATAGTAAGCTCTCCCTTGTGTACGTTTATCAATACCTTCCCAGTGGCAAGGAATGGGCATTCAAAGATGATTGGAACATCCCGATCTCCTTCATAATCTAAGATAATGAAATTTGTTAGGAATATAAACTTGTCAATCTTCACCAAAACGTCTTCAATCTTACCTTCTAGGTACGTGATTGTCTTGTCAGTGAGCGGAAGTGTCACAGAAGTGGGTTTTTGTTCACCAATTCCTAGCTTTTTGAAAATTGAAAGGGGCATGAGGTTAATGCTGGCTCCCATGTCTCACAACGCATTACCTATATCTATCTCTTCATTTGAACAAGAGACTGTAAAGCTTCCCGGATCCTTCTACTTCTTAAGAATTTTCTTATTGATCAACGCATTGCATTCCTGTATTAGCGCCACGACTTCCAACTCACCAACTTTTCTCTTCTTTGTTAGAACACCCTTCAGGAATTTTACATACTTTGGCATTTTCTCCAAGGTTTCTATAAGAGAAATGTTGATGTGCAATTGCCTTAGGATCTCAAGGAAATGCCTGAATTGTTGCTCATCATTCTTCTTTTTCAGGTGTCTGGAAAATGGAGCATTTAGCTACACTGTAGGCGGCCCTGTGTTAGACATGCTCAATCCAGAATGACTTGTTCTTTCTTCTCAATCTTTAAATGCCTTTGTATGCGTTATGTGCTCATCTGCTGAAGGATTGTTATTTCTTAGGTTCATCTTCTTCTCCACTAAAGCTCTACCACTTCACAATGTCACCACATGACATTGCTCCTTCCCATTATTACTTCTCATGGTTTCCATGTTACTAGGTAGCACTTCTTGTGGCCGATTCTTCAGTTCACTAGCAATCTGTCCCACTTGCATCTCTAAGTTCCTGATAGATGATGCCTAGCTCTTTAACAATGTGTCATTCTGGGCTATGTACTCCTTCAAAATATTTTCAAGTAGGGATGTTGAACTCGACGCCTGACCACCTCTATTGAAGGATTGATGCTGAGTTGCTGTGATGACTGGAATCTAGACGGCGGTCCGTGCCTCTGTTGTTGGTTTGCCCTTGGTTGATGTTGTTCCTGCTCGTGACCTCCCTAAGAAAAATTTGGATGGTTTCTTGATCTAGGATTGTAAGTGTTCGAGAATGGGTTATTCTTGATAAAACAAACTAATTGCGGATTCTATGGGCAGTCATTATAAGAGTGAGGTTCTCCACAGCCCACACAGCTAACCATAGGTGGTACGAATGCATCCACCGGATTCACCTTTTGAGTACGAGCTGCATTTCCTAATGATAAAGTTTGCAAAAGGTTTGTCATAGCAGGTACCTGTGAAGAAAGCGTGGTTATTTCGTTTGAATCAACATTGTTCACATTCTGAGAATGCCTCCTAGTGTTTGTTATGGCATTGTTAGTATCGTCCACCCATTCTATGTTGTGTTTGGGAACTATTTTTCCATGAACTTTTCCACTAATTTCTCCTATGTTGTTATCTCGCCAGGTTCTAAGGAACTTGCCCATTTCTTTGTGTCATCACGAAGAGAATAAGAGAATAAAGAGAGTCTAATGGCCTCTGGAGTGATTCCAGGAATCACAAACGATTTGCACATTTCTAGGAAACATTTCCTGTGGGCATGTGGATATTCACCATGGGCACCTCCAAACTGACTTATAGTTTAAAGCATCTGGAGCATTATGAACTTCATCTAAAATCTCGTTCCATCTGGCGTTAGATGATCCCCGACGAAAATTCATATAACACAGGTGACGCATACTTCTGCATTGGACGCATACTGTTGTTTGCCATCAAGATTGGATTTGGGGCTGCGTTGGCTAATTGCTAAGCTAAGTTCTGGTTTAGTTGATCATCCACCATTTGTTGTTATCTTTGTTTTTGTTGTCTTATTTGTTGCCTTAAGGATTGGATTTGGGGAAGCGTTGGCTAAACGATTCGATCGGTTTCTTCGTCTAAAGGTCCTTTCAACTTTGGGGTCGTATAGGAGCTCAAGATTTTTTCCCTGCTCATAAAATATTTACAAGCTTAGGCTTAGCTTGTAATACTCCCTCAATTGCAAGTTTTTCTACAAAAGATACATGCAAAATTCTGGTGGCAACAACAAAAACAACAACAAATGGCAGATGATCAACTAAACCAGAACTTAGCTCAATAATTAGCAAACGCTACCCCATATCCAATCCTGATGGCAAACAACAATATGCAGCTAATGCGGGAGTATGTGTCACCTATGTTGTATGACTTCTCGCCAGGGATCATATACCCAATGCCAAAAACTTGTTTGTGATTTCGTGATGTGCACTAGGAGTGTATTATAAGTGGAGATGGAAGATAAAATTGATGTAAATGAAGATGAATGGTAAATGACTTCTCCAAGTGAGAAGAATGGGTGATGCGTTACACTCTTTCGCTAATGCGTACAAGCTTTACCTGAGCTAGATCCAAGTATAAATCTAATTAAAGTTCATGGTAAGTCCATGGTCGAACACAGGGATTTAGGTTAGTCTAACGCAAGCCTTGCTTGCACTGATGTACAAGGGTTCCAAATAAATGCTAGGAAAGTTATCTACACTAATTTACTACATGCATACAAGAACAAACAGAAGTTTAAGTGAAATATAGGGTTCAATGAAGGAATGATGCTAAATGATAGGGGATGCATTGATCCAAGTAAGATGAACACGAAAGAGTGTGGGCGGGAATGAAGATGGAAAATGCGTGTTTACAATCAAATGTATGTCATGAAGGAAATCGGACATGAGAATATCCTTGAGCAGCAGAAGGATCATTCCAAATTTCAATCATATATGAACATACACAATTACAGTCACTAACGGAAACAACTGGCTATGCACAAAATAGAAATTACAGCACACTTTACTACACGATCAAGGGATGGAATTAACATACCTTTGAAGACTCATCTTCAAGATCCCTCGATCACGGATGCTCGATCATAGCAACACGGCAACATACGAATGCTCGTACACTATGACTACTACACAACACGATCACAGCAAACTCGAACATTGTGATCTCCAACATCACGAAGACCCCAAACACCACGAACGGCCTCCATAAAATCTCGACTGTGTCGAGTTAAGCATGACATGACAAAAAAGGTTTCCTTGGTATTCTCGGTTGAGAATCCGAGTATGGGCTTTGTGTGGACATGGTTAGAGAATGAGACTGGAGGAGAACAATCGTGTAAATGATTGAGCAAGTGGGAGATGTCAAGGCCTATCGTATAGGACGATGCCCAATCATTTAACAAAAGCTAGTGATCATTTAGCTAAATATATGCAATCTGTTTAGCTCATCGGCTAGCTGAGTGCTTATCGTGTAGAAACAATCCACGATCATCTAGTCTCTCCAAGCTGTCGTTTAGTAAATCTAATTTACTTGACAACCTTTCTGTGAGTAATTTCTGAGAGTGGAAAATCTCAAATCAACAATCACTAAATTTAGGAAAACATTTTTCCTTTTAACTCACAGTTACCATAAAACCACCAATAACTCCCATTCAATTGGTTATTAGAGAAAAATAGATAATTATCCAATAATTAACATTATTATAAATATAAATCATAATCAACTTATCATACTATATTTATAACCTATAGTTTTAATATTTCATCTCATGAAACATATAAACCATGGCTCTTTTTCTATTTCGTGGTCCTAAATGTAAATCTAATTTACATTAATCCTCTACCAGATGTATCTCATATACCATACTGATCATATCATATATCATCAAAATACCTCTTGTTAATTTGAACATTTCAAATCAACACCAAGAACTGATCCTCAACTTGAATCCATTGAGCTACCAATGGGACCTTATGGACCTGTAGCTCAAAGCTCCAACGGTACATGAATAACTGACTAAACTCGTTAGTCACAGGATCCACCATCCGTTAATTGCCAGGCACTCCAATAAAGATCGACAACTGAACTCTTCTTACTACAGATATATTATATGTCCATCTTAACCAATCAACAGGGCGACAACCTTTCACAGATCGCTAGTAAATATAGCTCGGCCAATAACTGTTATACCCGTGTAGTTACATCTAACTCCTTAAGTACCAATGATCCCTCTAATGAACATAAGTCATAGTTCTACTATGACCGAGTCCTCTCCTCTAAAGAGAAGTTGTAGCCACTATGTTCATGAAAGACCTCTTATACAAGAGTACCTATGAGCGGAAGTGGATCTTTCCAATTCATTGTGACAGAATTTACACATATACATTCAAACAAACAGATATGCATTGCTAACACTAAATTACTGGCATGCTTTAAAAGGTAAAAAAAAAAGACCGAGAGAACGTACCAGTTGAAGACTTTCTTCAAAAAACTCGGTCTCTTTGTGAACGAACTCCTGTCGCTCTTTCTTATCCAGCAAGTGATCGCCCAGTAACACCATGATTGTCTACACGAACAGCAACACACAAACAATAGGCAACAAGGACGACACTACCACTCGAAGACCTCAGTATTCTCGGAGTGAGAATCCAAAAGGTGGGCTTTAATGGAATTGGTAGAGGGGAGGAGGAAAGGCTATCGTATACGACGAACAAGTAAGTGGGAGAAAGTGAAGACTATCGTATAATTGGATGCCTAATCGTTTAGAGCGAGGCACATGACCGTGTAATAAAAGCTAAGCGAACGTCTATCAAAAGGTAAGTGATCATTTAAATACACTCAGGCACTAAGCGATCGTCTAGGAAGAGGTAAGCGATTGTTTAGGAAATCCCGAGCGATCGTTTAAAAAAGCGCGGGTGTGCGATCGTTTAGTAAGTGGGCTCTATCGTATAGGCTCTCAACACTAAGTGATACAATACTTATCACACCGTGAGCGATTATGCTGCTCATTTGCAAAATGAAAACTATTTTCATTTTATTCTTCAGTTACTAAAACTGAATTGAACTTGCCACTATCGCACGAATTCGGAGAAAACTTAGGCCAATTATGTCATAACCGGCCAATTAATAAATTAATAAATATAATCATATTATATTCATAACCTGTAGTTTGATATTATATATCAACTATAGTGTTTTCTCCTCTACTTGATAAAATCATATTTATATCCAATTTTCTCCAAAAATAATGTACATTTAGTCAATCATATCATATATAATTAACCAGTTCAATTATATCATATATAATCGAACTTCTTCTTATCAATTTGAACATTTCAAACTGACCTAAAAACTGATTCATAACTTTTATCCAAGCTACCAAGGGGACCTTATGGATCTATGGCTTGAAGCTTTAATGGTACATGAATAGCTGACTAAACTCTTTAGCCACGAGATCCACCATCCATTAACTACCAGGCATTCACTAAAGACCGACAACTGGAATCTTCTTACCACAGATATATTTTTGTGTCCATCAGATATAACCAATCATGAGTACGATAACCCTTCACAGATAATCGTAAGTACAGTTGGGCCAATTTACCGTGTTGCCTCTGTAGTTACATCTCACTTCTTAAGTACCCCTGATCCCTCTAATGAACAATACAACATAGTCGAAATCTCTGTCATGAATGGTGTATATAACGAGACATTAACACTTCATGGTCAGGTCTTATACAAACTCTTTGTATAGGACACCCCCGCTCATATGTCCCCTGCACGAATGATCAGGATCAGACCATCTGTGACAAGTCAACACTTATAACTATTCACAAAGCGGGCCGCATCTGTAGCGTTACTAGGATAAAGTTTCCCTCCTATATCCATATGCTACAAACCATTTTGGTTATCACTTAAGACATGATCCACTTGTATGCCACCACATACATTATTAAGTTACATAAAGACAACTAGAGATTTTAGTTCATTAACTTGTGGTAAAGCAAATAAAACATCCAAATGAGAAGAATTAATAAGTGAAGTAAATATCATATATTATACATTGCAAGCGTTCGTAGAAACTGTTTACAAACTACGGCACATGAGACTTTAGGGCATCAACCCCAACAGTTCAAGCCCTAGAATCAGCCCTTAAGGGAGCAATCTATCTACTTACTCGTACTTCGGGGAAGGAGTGAATTCCATCTTGTGTAACTGAGTTCCCAGCTCCTAAATCAGACAAGTCTCCAAAAAGATAGGCATGTTGAGTTGGCAATCTGGCCACTCTCACCCATACTAATCAAAGAACCGCCCTCAAAGGCAGAAGTTCCAAAACACTCAGGATTGAGGTCGTGACATCTATGGTCGTTTAAGTGAGACGTAAGTCTCCAATATCAACAGCGTTATATACAGAGACGAATCATCTCGTGGTCCGATCTTATACAAACTCTTTGTATAGAACACCCCCGCTCACATGTCTCCACATGAATGGTCAGGATCTACCATTTGTAGTAGTTTAAAACACTTGTAAATCCCTACAAAGCAGGCTATATCCGTAGTGTCACCAGGATCGGTATCCCTTCTTAATCCTTATACTACAGACCTATTTAAGTTATCACTTAAGGAAAATCCATATTTGGAACAACTTCCAAATTTGAAAGGAATTTCCTCAGCCAAACAGGCTCCTTAGCTCCTTCACAA
The DNA here is from genome assembly GCF_009727055.1 of Benincasa hispida. NCBI lineage: Eukaryota > Viridiplantae > Streptophyta > Magnoliopsida > Cucurbitales > Cucurbitaceae > Benincasa > Benincasa hispida. The sequence goes on from NC_052355.1 coordinate 5,460,347, forward strand.
GCCACTACGTATTCGGCTTCCATAGTGGAGTCCGCTATGCATCCTTGCTTAATGCTTCGCCATACTACAGCCCCTCCATTCAGAGTAAACACTAACTTCGATGTTTATTTACAAGAATATCTATCGGTCTGAGTCTGTGTATCCTGTAAGGATCAGATCCTTATCTCCATACACGAGCATGTAGTCCCTCATTCTCTGAAGATACTTGAGGATCATCTTGACTGTCGTCCAGTGATCAAATCCTGGATTGGACTGATACCGATTGACAATCCCTACTGCATAGCAAATGTCAGGTCTAGTACACAACATTGCATACATTATGCTTCCTACAGCTGAAGCATAGGGAATCTGCCACATCTTCTCAACCCCTCGAGGTGTCTTAGGATATTAATCCTTAGACAAAACGATTCCATGCCTGAAGGGTAACAAACCCCTCTTAGAATATTACATCATATACCTGATCAACATTTGATCAATGTACGATGCCTGAGACAAGGCTAACCTCTTGTTTTTACGATCCCGAATGATCTGGATCCCTAGAACATATTGTGCCTCACCCAATTCATTTGGAACTTGGCAGCTAGCCGTTTCTTAATATCAGTCAGATACTCTACATCATTCCCAATGAGTAGGATATCTAGTACCAGGACAACTACTGAGTTGTTGGTGATTTTCTTGTAGACACAAGGCTCATCAACGTTCTAATCAAAGCCAAACGACTTAACTGCAGTGTCAAATCTAATGTTCCATGATCTAAACGTTTGTTTCGGCCCATAAATGGACCTTTTAAGCTTGCAAACTCTTTGCTCTTGATCTACTATAAACCCCTTTAGTTGAGTCATGATAGACTTGAGCATGACAACAGGTGAGAAAGTTACCGTATAGTCAACTCCTTCGACCTAGGTATAACCCTTTGCCACAAGTCGAGCCTTAAAGGTTTGCACCTTTCCATCTACACCTCTCTTTCGCTTATAAATCCACTTACACCCAATAGGTCTTACCCCATCAGGTGGATCAACAAGCTCTCAGACGTTATTGAAGTACATAGACCCATTTCTTGGTTCATGGCTTTAATCCATTCATCATTGTCAACATCCTCCATTACTTTCTTAAAAGACAGTGGATCCTCGACTCCATCATTAGTAATGACGTTCTGGGCTTCGGTCAAACCTATGTAGCGATCTGATAGGTTCATAACCCTCCCACTACGTCGAGGCAGTCTTAACTCTTGAGTTGGTTGACTAGATGCACCGACCTCAACAACTCTTGTTGATCCGTCAGTCTGTTCAGCTCTTGTTGAACCCTCAGTAGTCTCAATCTCACTAGAAATCTCATGTAAAACAAGCTTACTTCATGGTTTATGATCCCTCATGTGGTCTTCTTCCAATAAGATAGCATTTGTAGAAATAGACACTTTGTTCTCACTTGGATCATAGAAGTATCCACCCCTCGTTTCCTTGGGGTAGCCTACAAAGAGGTAAACCTTTGAACGCGGTTCCAACTTCTTCGGGTTAGTCACTAGCACATGTGCCGGACACTCCCAAATCCTGAAGTGGCATAAACTACCTTTATGGTGTCTCCACAACTCAAAATATGTTTACGAAACTGATGGGCGGAAATTGGAACTCAATTTTACTCGACAACCAACTTCCCTTGGACGCATTATTGTGATGCATGTTCCTAAAATATGCGTTGATAGCCATGCATCGATGGTCATGGGTTGGAATGAAAATGCGTTAACGAATGTATGCAATGACCATGCGTCCTGCCACAAGTTTTCTTGCGTTCACACCAAGTGTAACATGAACGCAAGTTTCTTGGGTAATCCGAGGTCGAATACAGGGACTTGTAACTATATGTTTGCAGTGATTATGCATGCGGCGGTATAAATAATAGAATGAAGGGGATATTGCTACATTAGTCCTACTCCTACTCCTATCTATCAGACAACGCAATGAGAATATGCATGAAAGGTAGAAATGTGATAAACCTTGACATGAAATAAATGTGTGGGAAAATAGATAAAATGTGGAGATGTTTTCATTGCAACCCTTAAGAGTGAGCGCAAGGGAACCTTAGTCAGCGCAGACTATGCGATCATGTTACAACCATACACGGAAAGTCATTTTCCAATGGAAATGCGATGCTCCTAATTCTAGGACGCATGTGTTGAATGCAAAGTGTCCATAGAGCTTATTTCTAAGTCTCTACTGTTGTCCTATGTGATGATGAAGAATGCATGAAAGCAAGGTGACCGCATTCAATCGTATCCTATCTCTAGGATGCATGTGATGCGTTAATAACAAACAGTGCTCATTCCTAAGCGCCTATCTCTTGTTTTATATGTTCTAATCTGGCTTTCTCAAGCCTAGATTCTGACCTGACCTTCCCAAGTATAGATCCTGTCCTTAGACTACCCTCTTGAGTATGCCTAATGGACGAATGAAGCATACATAACACAAGACAATCGCATAAACTTCGCTGACCTATGGTTGTTACTAATCCTAGTGAACAACGCATATCTTGCTTAATGCACCCAACCACTTACCCTCTCGGGCAGTTGATTATTACTGACTTCACTCATAGACAAGCAATGTGTTAGCCCATAGACAGGCATTTTCGTAGCTTTACACGAAGCAAATAAGATTACTCACATACTCGCACAACACACACCTCTTGGTGGGTTGCTACATGCTTCATATCCCTAATTCACATGACTAAGTATGCAATACCCAAGCAATCCCACTAAGTGTTGCAATGAAAGTAAAGATGCTAAGCAAAGAAGATGGAGATGAAGTTGAAGGACAAGAGAAATGCATTGAAAAACACATTGTATTAATTTCTTAATTCCAAAATGTTATACAATACAATATGAGAAAAGAAAGGAAAAGAAATGACCAACTGGAAGCAAAGGTTTGCTTCTAGCAGATGTGCGTCAAGGCTGTCGTGGTGTCATGGATGGGCGGAGGAGCTGACTCTCTCAAGGTCTAACTCCGGTCGAAGGCATCGGTCGTCACTCGGAATGGATGAAGGAAATGAAGAACTCTCAGGCGTCTTCTCACGCATTTTATCTGGATCGCAGGGAAAGTCCCCAGTTCAAAAGGATCCTCCCCCATATGACCTGAATTTATGCTCATTGGCTTCTATTTATAGAATTTGGATCGTCGACAACATTAATTAGACTGCTCTGAGTCTGACATTCGGCGCGTCAGTCCTTTCTGAACCTCTGCCACCAACGGTACGATAGGTGAAATGTCAGCATCAACTTTGGATTTTCTAGAGGTAGATGCGTTAATGCGTTCATTCCGCCTACTTTGCGTTGATCCCATTAGAATGCTTTGTCACGTAGCCGTAGTCATTCAATGGCCGCATTCACTTAACACCGCAACTCTACATGATGACCGCAATTTCTTAACGAGCGCAACTCCCATGCGATGAACGCATACGGCTTATTATCGACATCCATGCGTTGATCGATGCATTTTCCTTGCGATGGAGTGTTTCTCCACATGTGGTCATCTAATAAAGGTCCGGTTTTAGCTTTTTCGTTCATTTCCTGCATTGGCTACAAAAATAGAACTTTGAACGCATAATTAACGCAAAGTAATGGGTTAGCTAAGATTCGATATGCTGCTCAACGCAAACTCTTTTTCTCGTGAATTCCTGGCATGATCGACGCATATTCTACCTAACAACCTTAGGGAACATTGTTCATGATATAGCATACAGTCTCCACTGCAAAACCCCAAAACGAGTATGGAAGATGAGCATAACTCATCATAGATCGAACCATGTCCATTAAGGTTCTGTTTCTCCTTTCTAATACATCATTCTACTGAGATGTACCTGGGGCCGAGAGTTGAGATGCAATCCCATGTTCTATCATATAGTTCTAGAATTGGAGGTCTATATGCTCTCCACCACGATCAGATCGTAGAGATACCCATACCTTGAATAATCATCTATGAAAGAGATAAAATATTCATACCCACCTCGAGCCCTAACACTCATCGGACCACAGAGGTCATAATGTACAAGCTCCAAGGTTTCCTTCGCTCTGTAACCTTTTCCAGTAAAAGATCGTTTGGTCTTGCCTTCGAGGCATGCTTCACACGCCGACAAGGAGTTTTCTTCTAAACTCTTTAAAAGTCCACTTTTCACCAACTGATCAATCGTATTGAGATTGATATGATCTAACCTTAAATGCCAAAGATGGGCATTTTCCTTAGGAGAAACCTTTGGTCTTTTAGTTATTGTCACTGTACTGAACATTTCAATGTTAAATAAGGCTTTTATGACTAACGGCCTTAGTACATATAAGTTACTTTCCATCGAACAAAAACCAATCTCCATTCCATTCTTGAAAATAAACAATTTATTCTCAGAAAAAGAGACGGTATAACCTTGTTCAATGAGACAAGAAACCGAGATTAAGTTCCTTTTAATATGAGGAACTAAGAAAATATTATCCAGTAATAGATAACGTTTCTTGTTAATAAATAATTTCAGCCTGCCTACAGCAACAGCTAAAACAACCTCACCAGTATCGACTTTAAGAGTCATCTCTCCCTGTGGTAATATTTGCCAGGAACTGAATCCTTGGTAAGAGGAACTGACATGTTGGTAGCACCTGAATCTAAGATCCAAGCAGAATCATCATTCTCTACCAAACACGTCTCCAAGACCAATAAATCACATTCACTATCTTTCCTCCTCTTTTGGAGAGTAGTGGGATCAGTATCAGAACCTAAATAAGCTCCAAGTTCCATGTCAGAGAACACTTATTTTCTATAAACCTCAATAGAGTCAGCAACAATTGCTTCCTCTTCATGGAGTTTAACTTGGGAACTGACACTATTGGTTTTGTCATCCATCCCTTTGTGCTCGAAAAGTAAGAAATGAAGTTTAAACAAATCTTGCAACGAGTCCATGATCTCGCATGCAATGACCATGTTCTCAAACCTTTTGGCCAAAACATCGGGTATGTTAGCCAAAATGTGAAGTCGGGCTAATGAGTTAGCCTTCATCCACAACTCGTATCCATTGCGAACACTTCGTGGTGTATCAAGGGTCAGGACTTGAGGACATTCCTCAACCATGACAAATTCGAGGTCATTTACCACGAAATATGTTTTACATGACTCTTTCCACTGTATATAATTGGTCATATTAAAGGCACTAAACGGAAATACTAACGAGTTGCTGAAAACAAAAACACATTGACCTACGTGGTTTTAAGTAAATACCCATTGAAAAACAAACAACATCCAATAAGGTTTAGCAAAACTAACATGAACCCCGTGTGACATCTAGTTTTACAATGACTCTTCAAAGTTTTAGGACAAAATTCGCCGAAAGAAGGTCAATTATCCCTCCTCTGAATTGAGATTCTCAACCAGTCATTAATTCCAGAACAACTCTTGTTCCTATAATGACTAGCCATCATTGATTTGGTCAAGAGATCATTAACTTACTTAATAACGTAACTGTGACTCGCCATTTTAGGACCTAGAGATCTGCCCCAAGCAACCAATCTGAAGGGAAAAAATCCGATTGGGGAAAAACCTAAAGCAACCCTATCCATTTCTAGAGTTCACCTTGATCTTGACCAACTACAAAAATCCATCCGAAGGGGGACGCTCATAAGGCGCCACGAGGGAGTACAGAATGATCTCACAGTGTGAACCAATGATAGAGACCATAGAACGTGTTGACACACACCCTTCACCCACTTACTATAAACACTCTCTCCGTCCACCTTGATATTGACTCATGCAAACACCATCCGAAAGGGGATGCTCCCAGAGCACCACGAGGCCAAGCATGAATCTCACGACATGAACATTCAGGGAGAAACGTGAGTGGAATCATCGACATATTAGATACATCTCTTCCTCCCACTGAGTATTTTATAACCTAGGGTTTAATTTACTTAGAAAAAAACATGGCTAAAAATTTTAATTAAGTGACTTTTTAGGTTTTCCCAAGAGTAACTTCTACCTTGGATAGTTGAAACAACTTTTGATCATCATCCATTAAACCCAATTGTCGCATGCTTGTAGAAAATCTATTTAACTCACCTTTCTAGGTAGGTTCCCAGGTAGGAGTGTTCCATTTCCATCAGCTTAAGAACCCCAGCCTAGACAGAACCCGCCTTAGATAAAAAGTCCCTTATAGATAGATTTAAAACAAAATTAATCCTTTATGCCAATCAATTTAATCCTATTAAACCGATTTTAAAATATTAAACTAGGTTCCTAATCTCAATAGAATCATTTGAACTTAGGTCTATCTCAATCCAATTTTAAAACCCTTTTAAAAAGCATGAGTTCACCCTACGTTCGCATGCAACTCTTTCTTATCGATTTTAGTTCAATTTCCTTTATAACACTTATAACAGAAACAACCAAAACCACAACACAAAGCAGACACATGAAAGGCATTCATAACGCTTATAAACAACCTAAGTGTCATGCTCAATGCATTGTTCATTCATTGCTACCTTTTTATATAACACTTATACAAAACAACCAAGGAATCAAGCACAACATGCTTCCATTCACCCTTATACCATAACGCTTACAACAAAAGGATGATGCATGAATATGCTCACTCCATGCAAAATATAACTCTTATATTTCACAATGCATGTGCATGTTTTCATGTAATTTCTTCATGCTATATTATAACACTTATAATACATGATGCATGGATGATTGCACAACCTAAGGTGGGTTTTAAACTATATGTCAAATACTTTGCCATATAAACACCATACATCACATGTATAATTAAAAAAAGTTAATGAACCAGGAAAAATTGCCTCAAATCCTAAAAAAGAAATAAGCTAACTATTACAAAACAAGGAGTCTTTGGTTCAAACAGGCGAACCGGGTCTTGAACTGTTCAGGCGAAGCAACGCATCTATATTAATCGTGCACCAAACACCCCGCGATTGTCTACACGAAAGAACAACCGATTTGCTCTATCGTTTACCTATGCTTCCTGAGCTAAACGATCGTTTAGCAACGATCGTGTACCTTTTACTATGCAATGAAGCATGAGGTATGTGATCGTGCAGAGTGCTCTACATAACACAAACTTTATACGATCGTCTAAATGACCGCTGAATGAGCACCTTCGTATCGTATACTGTGTGATCGTGTAGTTAGTAACTATACGATGAGGCATGCTAACTACACGATGAGCATCAAATACTCCCACTACGATCGTTTACCTCCAACGTCTATGCGATTGGGAAACCAATGCTACTGTCTCTTATACACATCTAGATGTGTATAAGAGACAGGTATCGTATACTGTGTGATCGTGTAGTTAGTAACTATACGATGAGGCATGCTAACTACACGATGAGCATCAAATACTCCCACTACGATCGTCTACCTCCTACGTCTATGCGGTCGAGAAACCAATGCTACGCGATAGACTAAATGATTTACCCCATCTAAACGATCATTTAGTAAATACTACACGATCGTGTAGAAAAATCTACACGATCGTTTATTTAAATCCCAACGATCGTTTACCTAAGGCTTCACGACACGACCAACTCTTGGTCTTCTTTTTCACTGAGAACTGCATCTCCATGCTTCGAAACTTCATCACGAACGACTCAACTAACTCAAACTCTTTGAATTACAGTCTCATAGCATGCTAATTGTGCCCAAAAACACAGGGGCCCTTACAAATTAACACTTTGTAATTTAAAGAAAGCTTTAAACATAAGCAATGAACCCATAAACATCCATCAACGCCATCCAAAAAAGCATTTAACAATTAAACACAAATGCAGAAAACCCACCACCACTGTAAAAGAAGTTCAAAACAGAAGTGAAATTTGGAATATCAGAACAATCTGTCTCTGATACCAATTGAAGGACATCGGACATGAGGATTTCCATGAGTAGTGGAAGGATCGTTCCAAATTTCAATCATATATAAACATACACATTTACAGTCACAAACGGAAACAATAAGCTATATGCAAAACAGAAATTACAGCATGCTTTACTACACAATCAAGGAAGTAATTAACATACCTTTGAAGACTCATCTTTAAGATCCCTCGATCAAGAACGCTTGATCACAAGAACACGACAACACACGAACACTCGTACCCTACGACCACTACACACCAAACTCAAACACCACGATATCACGAACACCCCAAACACCACGAATGACCTCCACAAAACCTCGACTGTTTCGAGTTGAGTATGACACCACCAAAAAGGTTGCCTTGGTTTCGTGGTGTGAGAATCCAGAGTGTGGGCTCTGTGTGGACTTGTTTAAAGGATGAGACTAGAGGAGAATAATCGTGTAAACGATTGAGCAAGTGGGAGATGTCAAGGCCTATCGTATAGGACGATGCCCAATCGTTTAACAAAAGCTATGCGATCATCTAGCTAAAGCTATGCGATCGTTTAGCTCATTGGCTAGCTGAGTATCTATCATGTAGAAACACTCTACGATCATCTAGTCTCTCCAAGCCATCGTTTAGAAAATCTAATTTACTTGAAACCTTTACGTGAGTAATTTCCAAGAGTTAAGAATCTGAAATCAACAATCACTAAATTTAGGAAAACATTTTTCCTTTTATCTCACGATTACAATGAAACCACCAATAACCTCCTACTCAATTGGTTATTAGAGAAAAAGAGATAATTATCCAATAATTAATATTATTATAAATATAAATGATAACCAACTTATCATACTATATTTACAACCTATAGTCTTAATATTTCATCTCATGAAATATATAAACTATAGCTTTTTTTCTAATCCATGGTCCTTAATGTAAATCTCATTTATATTAATCCTCCACCAAATGTATCTCATACACCACACCGATCATATCATATATAATCGAAATTCCTCTTGTTAATTTGAAATTTTCAAATCAACACCAAGAATTGATCCTCAACTTGAATCCATTAAGCTACCAAGGAGACCTTATGAACCTGTAGCTCGAAGCTCCAACGGTAGGTGAATAACTGACTAAACTCTTTAGTCACAAGATCCACCATCCGTTAACTGCCAGGCACTCCACTAAATACCGACAGCTGAACTCTTCTTACTATAGATATATTATATGTCCATCTTAACCAATCAACAGTGCGACAACCCTTCACAGATTGCTCATAAGTACATCTCGATCAATAACCGTTATGCCCATGTAGTTACATCTAACTCCTTAAGTACCACTGATCCCTCTAATGAACATAAATCCGTAGTTCTACTATGACTGAGTTCTTTTTTCTAAAGAGAATTTGTGGCCACTATGTTCAAGCCTTGGAATCAGCCCTTAAGAAAGCAATCTATCTACTTACCCCTACTTCGGGGAAGGAATGAATTCCATCTTGTGTAACTGAGTTCTCAGCTCCCAAATCAAACAAGTCACCAAAAAGGTAGGTAGGTTGAGTTGGCAATCTGGCCACTCTCACCCATACTACTCAAAGGCAAGAGTTCCCAAAACACTCAAGATTGAGGTCATGTCACCTATGGTCGTTTTGGTGGGATGTAAGTCTCAAGTATCAACGACGTTTTATACAGAAACTAGTCATCTTGTGGTCCAGTCTTATACAAAATCTTTGTATACGACACGTCCGCTCGCATGTCTCCACATGAATGGTCGGGATCTACCATCTGTAGTAGTTCACAGCACTTGCAAACCTCTACAAAGCAGGTCGTATCCGGTGTGTCACCAAGATCAGGAATCCCTCCTTAATCCTTATACTAAGACCTATTTAGGTTATCACTTTAAGCATGATCCACTTGTATGTCTCATATACATGCTTAAGTTTACATACAATAACCATGGAGCTTTGTTTATTGGAATGAGTAAATGCCAGAATGAAATAACACTTATTTTATTCATAAACAATGTGTATAAGTACAAACAACGAGACTCCGGGAGAATTAGGACACCAATCTCAACATGTCAATGCATTGAGTTTCTATTTATCTAATCATTTAACATTTCTCAATGCAAATGCCACATGCTCATATCTCTAGGGTGCATGCGTTAGATATAATAAGTAGTGAAGCACAAGTATCTTTTTCTCTAAAGCTACTATTTGTTCTGACTTTATGCATTTCTAGTTATCTTATTCTCTCGAATGGTTTAGCTGAGGTAACTTCAACCAAATGATGAAAATGATTAAAGCTTTTAGAATTTTAGCATGCACAAAGTCACAAATACGTTTAACACGGTAAATTGTAAGCAGAGACAAATGTGAACGGAGTAAATGCATGAATTAATAAAGATCGAAATTATCTTTACAATAACACACTTAATCGCATGGAAGGATGAATGGAAATAAAGGAAAAAGAAAAGAGTCAAGCCGCAGAGTTCAATTTCTTGTCCTCTTTGGCTTGATCTGAATGTGTGTACAACCAATTTGTTAAAGAAATGAAGAAAAGTTCTCTCTTGAGCTTGGTTCTCTTCAATTATCCTTGATCAACAATGGTGATGGTTCTTTTCCTCCTATAATCTTCTTACGGCAGCAGGACTACTATAATCTAAGCTCTAAGATGATCTCTCTATGTTATGCTGCTTTTTTCGGTTGCAAGTCTTCTATTTATAGACGCTTTTCCTCAGCAACTTGTGATATGACAACATTAATTTCCATGTCCTGGTCAGCTGCCTGCCATTTCAGTTTCTTTTCAGATGCCGACATTCAGATGCCCATACTTGCAAGTGATGATTTGACAGGAACAACTCGAACCAATGTATCTGCTATGCATTGGAATCCTTCAGACGCATGCCTTTTCATTAGTTGAGTCTGCGACACTTAGTGAAATTTATTGAAATCCTGCGATGAGATGCATTAATGACGTAGTTTTATAAAAAGAATGTTTTTGTAGAGGTTAGTAATGTTTGAAGGATTCCATGCGTTTTTCTTTAAGATAGATGAGATTTTATCATTAAGAATCCTGATTGTTCCAACTTTCGAGAGACAATAACTTGTATTTCTACAAGTTATCAACAACAAAGACGATGTGACCATATGTGCGGTAAGAAAGAGTTTCACTCATTTAAATGAAAAATTTAGGCCCCGTTTTGTAACCATTTGGTTTTTTGTTTTTGTTTTTGAAAACTAAGCCCATAGGCAATACTTCTATCTTCAAATTTCTTCATTTGTTAGCTACTTTTTACCAATAGTTCAAAAAACCAAACCAAATTTTGATAACTAAAAATAGTAGCTTTCAAAAAGTTGTTTTTGTTTTGTAATTTGGCTAAAAATTCAACCAAAGAAAGGTGTAAATTATTGTAAAAAATGTGAATGAAATAGGCTTAATTAAAAAAAACAAATGATTACCAAAGGAGCCTGAGAGAATCAATAAAATTGGGCAACATTTCAAGCAAGGTAGTTAAGGGGAAGGAAACATTAGACCGAAAGTGAATGGAACCATATGTATTATTACTGGAGTTTTCTATGTGCCTGAATTGAAAATACCCTAGTCAGTATTGGTCAATTGCAAGAGAAAGGATTTGTCATTATATTTCAACATGGTAGAAGTAAGGTGTTCCATTTTGAGAAAGGCTTTGATTATGGATGGAAACATGTCTACAAATCGAAGTTCATTTTAGAAGCTATTTCTCAACCTATAACATTTGTTTGTTTTAACACAATTACAGAAGATATGGTACAACTTTGGCATTGTAGATATGACCACTTGATCTTTGCAGGTCTTAAAACTCTCCAACAAAAGGAAATGGTCAATGGCTTGCCCCAACTCAGAATTCCTTTTAGATTATATAAAGATTGCTCAGTGGAAAAGCAACACAAGGGTCCATTTCCAAGGATGGGCACTTGAAGAGTGTCACAAATTCTTCAATTACTACATGCTGACATTTGTGGACCAATCAAGCTCATCTCTAATAACAAAAAATGGTACTTACTTTTACTAATGATTTCAGTAGAAAAATATGGGTTTTCTTTTTGACAGAAAAGTCAGAAACCTTTAAAGCCTTTAAAATTTAAAAGACTTAAAGTTCGTGTGGAGAAGAAGACTAACACATAAATTCAAGCCTTACGAACATATCAAGGAGGAGAGTTTACATCACAAGAACTTGATAAATTTTATGATGAAAATGGCATAAAAGACAATTGACAACTTCATTAACGTCACAACATAATGGAGTTGTTGACCGGAATATGATCTCATAAAAGAAAGTACCAAAATTGTTTTGGCTTAAAGCTATAAATTGGATTGTTCATGTCTTAAATCGAAGTCCAACAATGGTTGTGAAAACAAGACCCCAGAAGATGCATAAAGTGGAACAAAACCATCCATAGAGTATCTCATGTTCATGTTCCTGGAGAAATTTGTATGGATAATCCATTTTTTGGGTCCAAAATGTCAAATGATCCATTTTTAAAAAATAATGTCAATTGACCCTCTGCTACCATCATCGCCATATTTATTATGTAAATTACTCTCACAAGTGCCTCACGTTATAAGTCGCGCTCTCGTCTGGTTAAACACTCTCGCTTTCACTTGAAATTCCCTGGTTTTATGTGGTTGCTCGTTAGTGTACGAATGATTTGACAATTTTCATGACTGAAGCTTCAAATCAATAATACCTAAACACAATACAATGGCGATTTCTTTAAACTCTAAACTCCATTTCATCGATGATTACTTCTCTGGTTTTTTTATGGTGTTTTTTTTAATGAAGATTTTTTGAACTGGGATTTCCAAGACGAGGCTTTTTCAGAACTTCAGAACGATGTTTCATTATTTTGAGTCAGTTTCATTATTTTGCTATGTTATTTCTGGAAAGGTAGGTAGCATTACGAAATTTTGTATTGGGAGGGAGAGAGCGAGAGATAGATAGAGAGTGAGAGAGAGCAAGAGTAAGAGAGAAAGCAAGAGTAAGAGAGAGAGTGAGATTAAGAGAGAAAGAGCGAGATTAAGAGAGAGTGAGATTAAGAGAGAGATAGAGCGAGATTAAGAGAGAGCAAGATTAAGAGTGAGCGAGAATACACTTCAATTGGTTGTACAACTTAATGAAAAATATTTTCTTGCTTTGTAGGATGATAGAAAAGTGTCTACTTATTCGATATGGAGGTGATTGGGATGAGAATGAAAGTTCGTATATTGGGAGAGAGTTGATAGGAATCATTGTGCCTGTTACATTGAAGTATAAAGAACTTAAATCTCATATTTACGGGGTTACAAATGTTAGTTCTTCAGAGTTTGATCTTATAATGAGAGTTAAATATAAGTTTGAATATGAAGCCCCTCCACAATACATAAGAAGTGATGATGATGTTCGCTTCCTTCTTTTCTGAGAAGAGCTTAGTAAACTTCAGTTATCTGTAACTAGGGGTGTACATAGTCCGGGTTGGGCCAGGTTGGAAGATTTTTGTGGACCAACCAAAAATTCGGGTTGGCTAATAATGAACCCTATTAGTTCTTTTTTGGAGGGTCAACCCAACCCGACCTAACCCAACCCAAAATTTTCGGGTTGGGCCAGGTTGGGTCACCGGTTCTGTTTTTTTTTTTTTTTAATTTGACTATTTTTTTTCTTTTATTTATATATATATTCGGGTCGGGTCGGGTTGACCCGACCCTGAAATGGGGTAACCCGAGACCCAACCCGAATTTAATATTTTTTAACATTTTTAACTTAACCCAACCCAAAATAAAATCTAACCCAACCCAACCCTTGTGGTTTGGGTTGGGTAGTCCGGGTTGGTCAGGTTACCGAATTTTTTGAATACCCCTATCTGTAACGCTAAAATTGAATCAGGACGAAAATATTAGAATGGGGGTTGGAAATATGAGTTATGATGATACGACTGTGGATAGACAATACGAGGAATCATATCAGTTTCATTGGGAAGAGGATGATATTCCATTGTCTACCAATACTGTACCATCAACATTATCATTAGACAATGACCACACTAATCCAACAAGATTAAATTCAGAATTAGGTGGTACTTAGGTTGTTGGTAATAAGAGATCATCTAGACTTGATTATATGGATTGTGTTCATCCATAGCAACGCAGTGGTCCTTTAGTGGATGTTAATGAGCAACCAACAAGATTGAATGAAATAGATCGTGATCATAGAGATGTGCGTTATTGTATGGCAGCTTCAGTGGTTCCACCATCTGTGTCTTCAAGTCATAGTGGAGAGTTGATTATGCCTGGTACCTTTTCATCTGGGACAGAAGACGTTGAAGTTGGTCAACTATTTTTGAGTAAAAAAGGACTTGAAAATGCGATTATCTATTTTGTCCATCAACAAAAAAAATTGAATTTAGGGTTAGGAAGTCAACCAATATTTGTTCACTATAAAATATATTAGAGAGACTTGTAAGTGGAGCCTTCATGCAGTGAAAATGGAAGAGTCTGATATATTCAAGATAACAAAGTATTGCAGGTCACACACATGTTCCATCGAAATTCTGAATCACGACCATAGACAAGCAACTGCTAAGGTTATTGGTCAGTTGAATAAAAATAAGTTTACAGGAATAGAACATATTTATAAACCTTGTTATATCGTTGAGGATATGATGAAAGATTATGGCGTGAACATAAGTTATGATAAAGCGTGGCATGCAAGGGAAGCCAGATATGATCTCACTAGAGGTACTCTAGAATAATCATACTCCATACGACATGCTTATGGGGAAGCGTTAAAAATAGAGAATCCAAGTACATTGTTTGAGATCGAACTTCAAGATAAGGTGCATTTCAAGTATATGTATATGGCATTGGGGCCTTGTATTAGAGGTTTCGTAAGTTGTCGGCCTGTGATACTTGTTGATGGGTCGCACTTGAAAGAAAAGTACAAAAGGACCATGTTGGTTGTAGTTTCTATGGACGGGAACAATCAATTATACCCACAAGCATATGCAATAGTAGACAATAAAACCGATCGATCATGACAATGGTTTATGTAGAACTTGAAATGCAGTATCGGAGAACCCGATAATCTATGTGTCTGATCAGATGGTATCTATCAGCAATGCTATTCATGGATTGTACACGTGGCACATAGAACATAATCTTATTACAAACTTTAAGGATAGTACGGTTGTTAGGATATTTAGAGATGCGGCAAGGGCATTTCGCATGATACAGTTCCAGAAAAAATGGGACGAACTCCTTAGTTTTTTAGACGGTATTGTCACGAAATATCTAGAAGACATCAGTCTTCAAACATGGGCATGGGTTTACCAAATAGAACAAAGATATGACAACATGATGTCCAACAATGCAAAGTGTTTTAGTTTGTTAACTAAAGAATATCGGCTATTGCTCATAGTATTCTTGATTGAACATGTTAGAGGAATACTCCAATTGTGGTTCTACGAACGAAGGAATTACTGGGCATCTCGAACGACATTGCACTCTAACTACTGTGAAATCCGATTAGCAAGTGAGGTTGATAAGGGCAGACGATATCGGGTTAAGCCTATTAATTGTTATCAGGTCCATGTGCGAGATAATCAATTGGACGGTATTATGAATCTTCACATGAAGGGATGCACGTTTAAGGAATTCGACTCACTTGGTATCCCGTGTTCGCATGCAATTTTTGCCACCAAGGAACGAAACATACCTATTCAGAGTCTTCGCAGTCGATTTTATACAGTGGATTCTCTAATGACTGCGTATGCAAAACCTATAAATCCACTTTGGCAGATATATGAATGGAATAGAGCTCCTGAATATGTAGAAAAAACTATCCTTCCTCCAAAGTTTGTGGCACAAATTGGGCAATAGAGAGTGAGAAGAATACCATCCAAAGGAGAATTTCGCAGATAGATGAAATGTGGTCGGTATGGGAATTATGGGCATAACCGCCAAAATTGTAACGAACTACTCACAATCGTGCGACGTACTAAAAATGCTAGAAACCATGACTCAAATATCTCTCATCTAGTTTAGTTTATAACTAACTTTATCTTGTAACAGTCTATTGGTATGTGTTATAAATACCATTGATCAGGCCCCAGAGAAGAGTTTTTCATACTTTCTATTTTTTCTGTAAACAAAAACAAGTTGTAAGCAATCTTCATTTTTATGTAAACAAAAAACAATAACAAGCTGGAGTATGAGTATTTTTTCTGTAAAAGAAAGTGAATCTTTTTGCAAATCACGAAAACACAATCTTGTTATCAAATCATATTGAAATCTCGCTCTCTCAATCTTGCTTTCTCTCAAAATCTTGCTCTCTCTCAAGGTCGAGCTCTCTCAATCTCTCCCTCTCTCTCAAAATCTCGCTCTCTCAATCTTACTCTCTCTCAAAATCTTGCTCTCTCTCAAAGTCTCGCTCTCTCTTAAAATCTCGCTCTCTCAATGTTTGAACTTTGAACCTTGAACTTTGATATAATGTTTTATATACCATTGACATAATGAAAAGAGCAATAGCTCAATTATACATGTTTTGATAAAATGTATAATATTGAACTTTGAACTTTGAACTTTGATAAAATTATTTTATACATGTTTTACATACATAAAAAATACGTGTTTTATACACATAAAAAATATGGAGTGTTCGCCCACAATTGATTACGGACGGATCAGCACCAGTCACCAAATGTTCTAGTAGTTTTATTACAAAGATGCCCCAATCAAGCGACCCGTGCTATATGTTTCCGTTCATAGGTCGCGAGATTTTCCAACGGGATGTGGATAGGTCTGGCTTTGAACAATCCACATCACAGTAGTGAAGTAGGGATGATATTGTGACAGTCAATGGCTCCAGCCAAGTCCCCAGCTTCATCATTAGTGTGTATAACGAAAATGAATCGAACATGAATATATGGCCTCTGTTAATGTCCATTGCAAGGACCATTCAGTGCTCACTGATATTCATTGTCGTATACACGAAATCCACATCTGCCCATTTGACATCGAATTTACCGATAACGTAATCCTTGTACGTGTCTTCATCCTCCCATACTAAGGTAACCTCTAGTCTCGTCTTATTCTTTATTCGTTTAAATACCCCGCCACGAGCATTAAGGTGACTCAAACAAATAAAATGAAAAGTTAAGTAATGAAATATACAATATTAAAATAACTCTGCACAACAAAATATATCAAAATTTACTGTTACACCAATTGGCAAGATGGTGAACTTGTGCATGCACATGTCAGGGTGGGTATACAATTTTTCTTTCATAAAATGAAATAAAGTATTTATGGTTTGCACAAAAAATTACTATGTCAGTCAAAGTACAAGATATCTAACTATAAAGAAATCAAGATTAGGAAACTTACATCGCACTCGACCCACGAGCTCGGTTCAATCAATTCCTTGTAAAATTGCTTGCCAAGTGGTTTAAAGGAATTCTCTCGAACCTCTTTATCGGTATTCTCATTTGAGATCCAACCCATCATTTCTATAAAGATATTAAGTGGAACGTCATATGCTATGTTGTACCCGACAATCACTCTGGATAATGACGTAGGCACACTCGGGAGAGGATACTTAACAACACATTTCTTTTTTAGTTGAGCTGGAGGTGTATATTTATCAACACCTTTCCTCTTACGAGTAGCTCTTCGAGATTCCTACATAAATAGATAACAAAAAATTACTCATCAAGAAATATAAAAATATAAACAAAGATTACTGATCGATAAATTACTCACCAATGTAATTGCTTCTGTGATCGTAACAATACCAGAAATGTCAGCCTCTGGGATGTCAGACATGTCGGCCTCTGTATGTGGGACGTCGACCTCTATACGTTAGACGTCATTTGGTGATCTTATGGTATCGGGCTTTAGAGGAGGGATGGGAGTAGGTGAAATGGTAGTATTTTGACGCTCTATAGGGGGGATGGGAGTATCGAAGGCAGTCACATCAGTGGTATAGAGATCCCGAGATGGGATGAGCGACATTGTGGCATCGTCACCTTTATATGGGATGGGTGACCTTATCATCTCCTCATTCATCGTGGAACCCTTTAATTAGTAAACTAATATGATGAGTTCACGAACACATAAAGATATAAAATGATAGTAAATGCAAACCTTACACATAGACTGCAACAGTGACAGGATGGCCAACAATTGTCTTTTCACATCTGTCATATTTTCCTCGATATTTGATACACGACTATCTAAACTCGATATACGGCCATCCAACATCGATAGTGAGCTCTCAATGGTCCGCAGGTACAAATAAATATCGTTGGGATTGGCTCCTTCCTTGCGGGCAACACACTCAGGACACTCTTCATCCATAGATCGCTCTCTATGGGAGTCTGCAAGATGGACATCAAATGAGTACAACTCATCCTCATCGCGTACATCCTCCACCACATCATGGAACTTATCATCACTAGGTATTTACGTCCCTCCTTCCAGCCTTCCACATTTAGCATCCTCGTGCTCAGAATGCTTGCGTTCATCCCTTCCCTCCATCCTTCCACATTCATCATTGTTACCTCCGCGATGTTCATCACCGTTGCTTTCAGAACTACCCCTACTACTCGACCTACTGCAACTTTTAGCACTATCATCATTTACACCTAGATTAAATATAGGTCGTCTATCCACTGGGTTATCCCAAAACACCCTCTCAGTGTCTGTCATGACAAGACCCTCTTTAACCTTTGTCTGCATTAACAACCCAGTAAACTAATTAGTGTTAATTTAACAACCAAATAAATATATTATGCATAAAGTAAACATACATTGTTAGAATCGAATATGTCTCTCTCGGGTACTTTGAAGGACGTTGAATGGGAGCATGACCATCATAATATGCGAGGCAAAGCCACCTTGCTCCTTTGCTCTGCAATGTTCCCAACTATCGATGTTGCTAGGATCTCGTATGTCCATACTTAAATAAAATTTAACATATATTAAGAACAATAGTAACGTTAAATCAAACAACATGATTGTTATGATAAGCAAATTTACCTGGAACGCTTGTGAAAAACCACGCAAAGAGTACTTCACGACGTAATTTTTATTTCCTTTCACCTTCGTCTTGTATAGACTACTCTTATCATTCAATGCAGTCTTTAGGGCATCAAGTGTCCTCTCCCGAATAATGGTACCTCAGTTTAGAATACTCTTATCATTCAATGCAGTCTTTAAGGCATCAAGTGTCCTCTCCCGAATAATGGTACCCCAGTCTAGATTGTTGTAGTACTTTATGTTTTGAACGTCCTTAAAATGTTTAAGGTCCACTGCATTTTTCTGATTGTTCTTTCCCATCATTGCAACCTCCATATAGTAGACTAATGTGATCTTCACAGCATTCTCGTCATTTTCAAACTCCAACTCCTTGTATTTTTCTTCTAGTAGACGGACATGTAAGGTGTCCTTCATCACTCGATTACCAAAATACTTGACTGCAAATTCATACGAGGATTGCTCATTCTAATCAACTCGCATAGGGGATCGCCACAACCAGTCATCAACAAAAAATCATCCTTCAAAAAAGTGATGATATTTCCACCAACAAAGAATGAGATTGAGTCAGATCTCGTCCTCTTCACTTCTTTCAACAACATATGATGGATAATTAGGCTATTGAACAACATGTCAACGTTTACGAATTGCCCAAACACTGTTCTCTTGAACATCTCTAACTGCCTTGGGGTAAGCTTCTCCTTTACAGTCTTGTTCGCATTAGCAATGTGGGCCAAGCTCGTTACTTGACTGGGAAATTGGTTGATTACAGGTATTCTGAAACGTGTTAACATCTTAAATCACTCCTACATGAAATAAAGATTCAATCAGTAAACTCCTTCAGAAAAAAATTGTAAAAAACATTCTGTTTAAGTCTTGCTGGTATTGCTCTCTCTGGTATCGCTCTCTCTGGTATCACTCTCACTAGTATCGCTATCGCTGGTATCGCTCCCTGGTATCGTTCTCGCTAGTGTCACTCTTGTTGGTGTCACTCACTCTAGTAACTCTCACTTATCTCACCCACATTCTCTCTTTTTACTCGTCTTCAACCACAGAACACATAAAAAACCAAACAAAAAAAAACAAACAAAAAAACCATAGGTTCACAGTATTTCTAAACCACAGAACGACCCACCCTTTCTAGTGTCACTCTCTCTAGTATCGCTCTTTCCGATTTCATTCTCACTTATCTTGCTCACATTCTCTCTTTTTACTCGTCTTCAACCACAGAACACATCAACAACAAAAATAAAAATAAAAACAAAAAAACCATAGGTTCACAGTATTTCTAAACCCAGAACGACCCACAAAGCCCCATTACCGATCAGTTTAAGACATTTTCAGGCACAAATTGAAAGATTTACCGATCAGATTCGATTTTTCGGCGGTAGTGGAATCGTTTGCAAGCCAAATGATGGATTTTAAAACGCAACAAAATCATCTGGAGCTTATGAGTGATACGAAGCCGTTACGCTTGGGAAATTTGAAGAGTCTTTAGTTTTGGTTGGTTTTCAGTAAAAGGGTAAGAAGATAAAGAGGTGAGAGCAATTTACGTAATTTGATATGGTGATGATGTCAGTAGAGGGTCAATTGATATTATTTTTAAAAAAATGAGTCATTTGACTTTTTTGCCCAAAAAATGAGTCATCCATACAAATTTCCCATGTGCTTGACAACAATACACTAACTAAATTAAATTATAAAAGTATCACTTGGGTTTTGTTGACCGCTAGCGAAGAATCGAAGGAAAATCGATTTTATAATCCTATTTCACAAAAGATCATGATAAGTAGAGATATTATGTTCGAATTAGACAACAGATGGGATTAGGAAAAAAGTTGTGAGGAAGCAATACATGTGACTTACAATGCAGTTATCAAGAAGAAGCAGCAGCTGAATTAGCTCATCCTATTGGTAATGTAGTTGATTCAAATACCGATGTAGAAGAAGAGCAGTCTATGTCCAACACTAATTTTCTCAATGAGGAGACTTCACCAAGCTCACGTGAAAAGCATATTAGAAGATCACCAGCCTGGATGCAAAACTATGAATTAGAAGATGGTCTTTTTGAAGAAGAAATTCAGTTGGCTATGTTTGCTATTTATGATCCCATTCACTTCTAACAATGTGGTAAAGAGTGGAAATGGAGAAAATCCATGGATGTAGAAATAGAGACAGTCCCACATAATGACACATGGGAATTAACAAAATTACCAGACGGTAGAAAGGTAATTGGAGTAAAATAGATTTATAAAACCGAGTTCATTGAAAATGGTGAAGTAAAAAAAATACAAAGCAAGACTCATTTTAGAGGGATATTCTTGGCGACATAGAGTTCATTTCACTGACGTATTTGCACCCCTCGCAGTTTGGAAACAATTCATCTAGTGGTATCTCTTGCAGCTCAACGGGGTTGGACTATCTTGATTATGTGTAAATAGGACATGAACACAAGGTTTATAAATTAAAAAAGGATTTCTATTGTCTAAAATAAACTCCACGTGCTTGGTACATATTAGGAAGATAAACAAAGATGACTATCTGTGCCCTGTCAACAGTCAAAACTAGGTCAAGCCTAGTTACTCAAGTCAAGTTAGCAAAGAAGACAATGTTAGTAACTCAAAACTGCAAATTAGTTTTTGAGTTGGTCTAGTCAATTCCTAGTTTCTAGGAAATAATTGAAGTTATTTTTAGTTGTAGTCAAGTCTAAGTTCCTATTCTTGTGGAGTTAGTGGGATTAGTTGCTAACATTGTGGAATCTATTTTTAGACTTAAGATATATGTATTTATATGGAGTTGTCTATAATCAAATTTACACACTTCCCATTTTTCTCATTTCCCTCTCATTAGTTAGAACAACAGTGGTATCAGAGCCCTCAATTCATAAGGGATCTACGAGTGAGAATCAATAAAATATCTCCGAGAGAAACTGAGTGATACACTTGTGGGAGTTGTTAGAGATGGAATTAGGATCAAACAGTCTTTCTTCAGTGGCTCCACCTATGTTTGATGGTGAAAACTACCAAGCATGGACTATCAGAATGCAAGCCTATATGGAAGGTTGTGATTATTGAAAAGCAATTGAGCAAGACTATGAGATTACTCTACTTCCTGATAACCCAACAATACATCAGATCAAGACTCACAAGAAGAGGGTCACTAGGAAGGAAAAAGCTTGAGCTTGCCTATATGCAGTTGTGTCTCCCGCCATATTCAATAGAATTATGGCCTTGAAGTCGGCAAAGAAGATCTGGGAGTTCCTCAAAAGTGAGTATGAAAGTGATGAGAGGATTAAAGGCATGAAAGTATTGAACTTGGTGCGAGAATTCGAGAGAATGAAAATGAAGGATTCTGAGTCCATTAAAGAGCATACAGATAAGTTAATTGGGATTGCTAACAAGGCAAGAGCATTAGGAACCAATTTATCTGACAATAGATTGGTTCAAAAGATTCTAGTTTAAGTACCTGAGAGATATGAAGCAACCATTGCTTCCTTAGAAAATACTAAAGACCTCTCAAACCTCAAGGTGATAAAAGTGGTTAGTGCTTTGCAAGCACAAGAGCAGGGGAGGTTGATGAGATAAGAAGGAAGCATTGAGGGGGCATTGAAAGCTAAAGTACAGCAGAGAGAAGGTGGAAGGGAGAAGAAGGGGAAAGGGAAGAAGGGAAGGGGCAGCAGTAGCTCAGAGTCTGCTCAAAGGATGCTGGTAGTACATGCAAGCACTGTGGAAAGCAGAATCATCCATATTTCAGATGCTGGAGAAGGCCAGATGTGAAGTGTAGAATATGTCATTTATTGGGGCACATTGAACAATTCTGTAAGGAAGCAAAATCTCAACAGCAAGGAGGAGCACATGTTGTAGTACACGAAGAAAAAGATCAACTCTTTGTGGCTACTTGTTTCTCATCAGTCATTCAATGTGATGATTGGTTGGTTAATAGTGGATGTACCAATCACATGACAAGTGACAAAGAGTTGTTCAAGGACCTTGACAAGTCATTCAAGTCAAGGGTGAAGATAGGAAACGGTGAGTATCTAGAAGTAAAAAGGAAGGGTACAGTGTCAATAGAGAGCTGTGCTGGAACCAAGTTGATTACTGAAGTGTTGTTTGTCCCTGAAATTGATCAAAACTTGTTAAGTGTTGGTCAATTAGTAGAGAAGGGATTCAAAGTGTTGTTTGAAGAAGGAAAGTGCCTCATTTCTGATTCCGATGGGAATGAGTTGTTCAAATAAAGATGCAGCACAAGAGCTTCTCGTTGGATCCATTCGAGAAGGAATAGATAGCTTTCAAGTGTCAAGTGAATGACACTAAGTTATGGCACAAAAGGTTGGGGCATTTTCATTAGAAAGGGTTGCAATATCTATAGAAGAATGAGATGGCAGTAGAAGTACCAATTCTGGAGGAGCTGAAAACAAACTACAGAGCTTGTTTAACAGGGAAGCAAACAAGGCTGCCTTTTACGAAGTCACGATGGAAAGTAACTAAGAAGTTGCAGCTCATCCACACTTGACTTGTGTGGACCTCAACCAACTCTCTCACTAAATGGTAGCAGGTATTTCATTATCTTTATTGATGACTATACCAGAATGTGTTGGATATATTTCATGAAGCATAAGTCTGAAGTAGCTAAAGTGTTTCTAAAGTTTAAGAGATGGGTTGAAAATCAAAGTGGCTATAAGATTCAGGTGGTGAGAACTGATAATGGGACTGAATATACATTGAAAAGGTTCAATTCCTTCCGTGAAGAAGCTGGGATAGAGCATCAGCTCACTGCTCCATATTCTCCACAACAAAATGGAGTCAATGAGAGGAAGAACAGAAGTATTAGGGAAATGATGAGATGCTTATTGCATGAGAAAATCTTGCCAAAGGAATTTTGGGCTGAAGCAGCAAACACAACAGTCTTTCTATTGAATAGACTACCTACCTATGATGGTATTGTAGAAGAAGACACCTTATAAAGCTTGGTTTGATACTAAACCAAAACTGACAAATTTGAAGGTGTTTGGTTGCTTGTGTTTTTTTTATGTTCCACAGGTGAAGAGAGACAAGTTGAGTGAGAAGGCCGAACCAAGAATCTTTGTAGGCTATAACATGGTGTCCAAAGCCTACAAGATCTATCAACCTCACACAGAGAAGATGGTGATTAGCAGAGATGTTCAGTTTTTGGAGGATGAGGAGTGGGACTAGACAGAAGAAGTAGAGGTGAAACAACAAGAAGTCTCTCTGGATTCTGATGAATTAGTTGATGATGCACCAGTTAGAGGGACTAGACTATTGAAGGAGGTGTATGAAAGAAGTAGTGTAGCTGCATTAGAGCCTGCAGGATATGAAGAACCTAAAAGAGATATGGAGTGGATGAAGGCAAAGAGTTGAGTATGATAGAGAAAAACAATACATGGGAGCTGGTGGAGAAGCTTGCAGACAGGAAAGTGATTGGAGTCACATGGGTTTTCAAAACCAAATTGAACCCAAATGGCTCTGTGAATAAGCTCAAGGCTAGGTTAGTGGTAAAAGGGTATGCACAAGTCTGAGGAATTGATTTTTCTGAGACTTTTGCACCAGTTGCAAGAATGGAAACAATCAGGTTGCTATTGACTGTGTCAACCGAGCATGGATGGAAGGTGTATCAGCTAGATGTGAAGTCAGCATTCCTAAATGGAGTGTTAGAAGAAGAGACCTATGTTGAGCAACCAGAGGGATTCATCATACCAGGACAAGAGCAAAAGGTTTATTTGTTGAAGAAGGCTCTCTATGGATTGAAGCAAGCTCCTAGGGCATGGTACAGCAAGATGGATGATCACTTGCTAAACCTGTGTTTTGTGAAGAGTCTAAGTGAATCCACACTCTATGTGAAGAAATCAAGTACTGCTATTGTGATTGTATCTCTCAATGTAGATGACTTGCTAGTGACATGAAGTGATGATGTTCAGATAGAGATATTCAAGCAAGAAATGATGAAGGTGTTTGAGATGACTGATCTAGGTCGGATGCATTACTTCCTAGGTATGGAGATTCAGCAAAGGCAGAATGAAATGCTCCTCTATTAAAAGAAGTATGTAAGAGAGATATTGAAGAGGTTCAATATGGAGGAGTGTAAAAGTGTGAACATTCATATGATTCAGAAGGAGAAGTTGCAAAAGGATGATGGAGAAGAACCTGCCAATGAGAATGTGTACAGAAGTCTAGTTGGATTCCTCATGTATCTCACATCCTCTAGGCCTGACATTATATACGCTGTAAGTGTCTTATCTAGATTTCTTCACTGTCCAAGCAAGAATCATATGGTTGCTGAAAAAAGGGTTATGAGATATCTAAAATGCACACTGTCTTTGGGATCAAATTTAGTAAAGTTGAATATTTTGAGTTACAAGGCTACTCAGATAGTGATTGGCTGGGTCATTAGATGATATGAAGAGCACCTTTGGCTGTTGTTTCACTTTTAGCTTAGGGTGTTTCTCATGGTTTTCAAAAAAGAAAAATATATTGGCTTAGTCAACTGCAGAAGCTGAGTTCATTGCAGCGACGGCAGCAATCAACCAAGCTGTTTGGTTGAAGAAATTGATGCATGACTTGCATCTGAAGCAGGAAAAGTGTGCGAAGGTGTTTGTGGATAATCAAGTCACTCTAGCCATTTCATTGAATCCAGCTTTTCATGGAAGGACCAAACATTTTAAGATCAAGTGTTATGTTCTGAGAGAGATGCAGAAGGAAGGAGAAGTGCAACTGGTACATTGCAGCTTAGAAGAGCAAATAGGCTAATATCTTCACTAAATCTTTTTGTATGAGTCGGTTTCAAGCTCTTAGGAGCAAGTTAGGTATTTGCAGTATTTGAGTTAGGAGGAGAATGTTCGTAACTCAAAACTACAAATTAGTTTTTGAGTTGGTCTGTCAATTCCTAGTTTCTAGGAAATAGTTGAAGTTATTTTTAGTTGTAGTTAAGTCTAAGTTCCTATTCTTGTGGAGTTAGTGAGATTAGTTGCTAACATTGTGGAATCTATTTTTAGACTTAAGATATATATTTATATGGAGTTTTCTAGAATGAAATTTACACACTTCCCATTTTTCTCATTTCTCTCTCACTAGTTAGAACAACAGACACGTCTGAAGAATAATTCCAGAAGATTTTTCTGTTATTGGTCTGTTAGGTTGTTTTCCTTTGGACCTATCACAAAAGGCCATCTGTACCATAAATGCATTATTGCATATTCTTTTATTCTCTCTAAATTAGGGCATAACTTGTATAAATGTAAGTCTCCTCAGTATAAACAACAAAGAGAAATATAAAGAGAAAAGCTTCTCTCTCAAATCGTTCACTCCTAAATTCTCAACTGTGCAATCGTATAGAAGCTTATTTTGTAAAGGAAGGCTTTGATAAATGTGAAGTGAGCATGCTCTTTTTGTGATCAAGACGTAAAATTTTGATCATAAGTTTATATGTTAGTGATCTAATTTTTACCAGCAATGATGAACAAAAGGTTGGAAATTTTAAAAATTCCATGAAGGTTGAGTTTGCAATGACTGATATTGGGAAGATGAGATTTTTCCTTGGTATTGAAGTCCTCCATCATTCAAAAAGTATATTCATCAGTCAGAAAAATATGTATTAGAGCTGTTGAAAAGACTTGACATAGATCAAAGCAACTCAATTTTAAATCCAACAGTTTCAGGCTGCAAACTTGTGAATGATGAGTGTGGTGTTAAGGTAGACAAAACTCATTTTAAGCAAATTGTAGATAATCTCATGTATCTTACTGCCACTCGACCGGATGTATTGTTAGTAGATACATGGAAAATCCTACTGAACTTCGTTTACAAGTTGCAAAAAGTAGGGAGGAAATGAAAATATTGGTTTCAAAGCCTACACAGACTGATTATATCATAGATTTGGAGGATAGGAACAGCACTTCAGATTATGTGTTTTTGTTTAGCTCGGGAGCAATATCTTAGTTATCAAACAAACAACCAGTTGTAAGTCTCTCTACTGAAATTGAATTCATTAGTTATCTCAGTAGCGACAGATAGGGGTGCTCAAATAACCCGACAACCCGAACAATCCGGACTACCTAATAAAAAATATAAGGGTTGGGTTGGGTTAATTTTGTTTTTGGGTTGGGTTAGGTTGGGTTAAACTTTTTCTATTTTTGTTGTGTTTGGTTGGGTCGTAGGTTGGCTAAAAAAAATTTGGGTTGACTCAACCCAACCTGAATTTTATATATATAAATAAAATATACTATATATATTTCTCTTTATTTAAAATTTGATTAGTTTGTATTGATTAATTTATGAATTTTAAATATTTTTCTTTTAAAATTGTTATGATATCTGTCTTTATTTGAAGTTTGCAATAAATATCTTAGATATTTGGTATTTAGCATTTGAATTTTTATAAAATTTTAGTTATTAGTCATGTGTTGTATATAAATTTACATTAAAGAGAAAAAAAAACAAGTTATAACCCGACAATCCAACCCGAATTTTAAGGGTTAGGTTGACTTGGGTTAGAAACTTTATTTGTGTTTTGAGTTGCCAATCCAACCAACCTGAATTTCCGGGTTGGTTTAAAAAACACTTTCAACCCAACCCAACTCAACCCAACCCATGTACACTCTAGGATGTTTTCTTAATAGAATCTACTGTTGATGTATATGTGGAATCTAATGTCCATGTGTGTATTTGTGCGCACATGCTTACACTTATGGTATATACTAATTAACTATGAAGCACAGACACAGATATGGCTACATGATACAGATACGATCAGATACGGCGATTCGTCAATTTCTAGGATGCATCATTTTTTATATATTTTTTAATATATATATTTCTAAAAAAAACGATGATACTGTTATACATTTTTTCTTTTAAAAAATCTAGGATATAGATAAATTTAGCATACAAATTAATAGCAATAGCACAAAATAGAATACAAACACTAAAATATAATACAAAAAAAACATCTAAGATGTTGAAGTACAATAGTTAATAAAATGTAATAGAAACGTGACTCATATTGCAAAGAAGAAGAAGAAGAAGAGAGAGAAGTATGAAGATAAAACGAAGAACTAATTGTTGAAGATATCCAAATGGTTTATATTTTGGTGGACTTTGTGGGGACTCAAATATGAAGATGAAGATTTGATGATTCTAGTATAGGGTTTGATCCGTTATTTATTTATTTTTCTTTTAGTTTTGGACTCGAGTAGTGAGCTTTTTAAATAGGTTACCTAATTTTAGATTGGGAAAAATTAGATGAGTTACTTGTCTTTTTTCTTAAAAAAAAAAGTACGCATAAAAATAAATAGGTCAAATCGCGTGTCAGATACGTATCTGGAAATATAGATACGTCAAATCACGTGTCAGATACGTATCTGAAAAGTATCTAGAAGTATCGGTATCCGATACGTGTCTGATACTGATTCTTTGACTCACATGAAGTATTCGTGCTTCATAGCTAATTAACATACATTTATAAATATGTGATACATACACATGGAAATGTATGAATTATATATGGTATATATAATTTATATATTTCCATAAATGTATGTATCACATATTTATAAATGTACGTTAATTAGTATATACCATAAATGTGTATATATAATTTATATATTTCAATCCATTTATACAATTTGACTTCACAACAATATTTATTGTTGGCCATGACGCAAAGACAGCCTGCAACGTTGGCTCGTGAGTAGAAGCGATAAATTTACTAAAAAAGAGGTTGTTTATAATAAACAGTTTTTTTTTTTTTTTAAATGTTTTGATAGTTGTTTCATACTATGTATATTTTCTTTAAATGTAGGGACATATTTAATAATATGAAGTATATATTCAACGTTTTTCTTTTTGCAAAATTTATATATATACCAAGTATATATTTGCAAATGATAAGTCCATTGTGATGAACATATTATGCATGAATTTGCAAATAACCAAATATATCGAATATATATGACGAAATTCATTATAGATGAAAAACATATCTCAATAAAGTTAAGAAACAATATATATAAACGTATAGTATATATGTTGGGTTATAGTAATGTAATATCATCACTAATATTTGTATGACAAAATTTATATATATATGCTCAAGTATATTAATGTAATATTATCACAAACATATTATATACTGTGGAATTAAAACTAATATAGTGGAGATTAACATCTTCATTTGAAACTTGTGCTGTAAAAATACAATGAATAATGTTTAAAACTCGACGATGGTTAGTTGTCGTAATTCGATGAAGTCAAAATGACAAACGAACATAATGGAGAAGATAAACTGGAGAACACCAATATACAAATTTGTGATGATATGGGAAAAAAACTATCCCTAAAATCATGCATTTTCACTAATTTCAAACAATTGAATATCAACTGAAATTGATGCATTTTTTAGAATTTTATTTTATTTAATTACCTACATTAAAATACTAACAAAGTTTGCATGAAAAAAAGAGAGGAAAAAAAGAAAAAAAAGAAAAGTAAAAACCTAATTAAATCCGAATTATGGAAGCTAGAATCACGAAATGGGTGGCATTTGATTTATTATAAAGGTAGAATGGTACTTAAAATTAAACAAAATTTAATTATATAAGAAACCTAAAGTTTGGGACATCTCTAAAATTATAAACTTTAAATGGTCCTTTTGGCTAGATATTTCTTAAATTATATTTACATGTATTGTTCAATAATCATTAGTAAACAATTATATCATTTTAAATTCAAAAAAGAAAAATAATACGAAATCGTATTTCTGTTGAAAAAACTGAAGTGTTCATAATATACGTATTTCGTTTTTTGTTTTTGGCTTTTGAAAATTAAGTACAAGTATTGAATTCTTAGTCAAAAACAAAAACAAGTTTTTAAAAACTATTTTTTTTAACTTTCAAAATCTGACTTGATTTTTTAAACTATTTGTAAAAAATAGATAACGAATGAAGAAATTTATAAGAGGAAGTGTCTATAGACTTGATTTTCAAAAACAAAAAAACAAAAAACGAAATAGTTACCAAATAGAACTATAGTTTTTTTAATTATATTTGAATTTTCTTTTAATAAGATGGTTAGTTTACGTTGAAATGAAATCTTATGAGAAATTTGTTTTCTCTGAGTTTTTTTTAATATATATATATATATATATATCATTCTTATTTGTGAGATTTAAAGAAAAACATTAAAACTTAAAATTTGGTTCCAAATCTTACGGGAAATGGCTCCAAATCTTATGAAAAATTTGTTTTCACGTAAGTTATAAATTTTCTTTTTATTTCTGAGATTTAATTAAAAAAATAAATAAACATTAAAACTAAAGGGAACGATTTGGAACCAAATCTTACTAGAAAATGCTTCGAAATCATAAGGAGGAACTGTTTTCTAATAAGTATAGGTTTTTTTTTTCCTAATTATTCTTATTTTTTAGATTTTTGTTTAAAAAGACACTTAAAACTTACGGGAAAACCATATCTTACGGATTTAGTTCCAAATCTAATGGAAAATATCATAAAACTTAAAATTTGGGATAACAATAAGATTTGGTTCCAAATCTTACCGGAAATTTTCCGATAAGATTTTTTTCATTTTTACAAAGTAGATTTTTTAATAAAAAAAAACTAGATAAATTCTTACCAAGAAGATTCTTAGAGGAAATGAAATCTCTAAATATTTCTCTTGTTATTATTAGGAATGTTCAAATAACCCGATAACTCGAGAGTTGAGTTGAATCAATTTTATTTCTTGATTAAATTTTTTCTATTTTTGTTGGGTTGAGTCGTGGATCGACTAAAGAAAAATTCGAATTGACCAAACCCAACCCAAATTTTATATAAATAAATAAAATATACTATATATATATTTCTCTTTGTTTAAAATTTGATTACTTTGTATTGATTAATTTATAAATTTTAAATATTTTTCTTTTAAAATTGTTATGATTTTTGGATTTGTTTGAAGTTTGTAATAAATATCTTAGATATTTGGTATTTAACATTTGAATCTTATGAGATCATGAGCTATATATAAATTTACATATTTTTAATTAAAAAGAAAAACACACATTATAACTCGACAACCCAACCCAAACCGAATTTTAAGGATTGGATTGGGTTGGATTAGAGCCTTTATTTAGATTCTTAGGGTTGCCAACCCAACCAAACCGAATTTTCGGATTGATCCAAAAAATACCCTCAATCTGATCCACACCCCAATCCATGTCCACCCCTAGCTTCTTGTTTAGTTTTAAAAGTAAAATGTCTGTCGTTTACATAGTTATCGCGATTACAACACTTCCTCTCTTTTCTCTTTTCGTTTTTTTCAAGTTTTCCTTCTCACAATTAATGCTAAAGAGCTTCTTCTAGTGAATGCATATACAGCATAATCTATCTAGGATTCTAAGTTTACAAAACTACAGCTAAACCACAAGAAAATTTCCAGTACTACCAAAATACACATTGATCAAATTTACGAGCGCGAAAAACACACGCACATGCATAGGAGGGTAGAAGTGATAAATTCAACTGTCATACAAATAGTAGTCACAACCCGGCCTCCTCTGTATGTCGTATGCTTTTTTGAAAGGAAGAGGAGAGGAGGGGGAAAAACAGGAGAATATCATCCTAACTAAACTTTTTACCCAAAGTATATAGAAAATGCAGAGAAACCACAAAATACAGTGACTGATTGACTACTTACACAACTGCTCAACTATGTTTCTTTGGGAATAGTTTGGAAAATGGCACCTTCTTCTCAGTCCCAAGTGACAGAGATCATTGAATTCGCAAGCCCTGATTCCTCAAATGTCATTTGGGTATCATAGTCCAGAGACTTTGTAGCTCCTGGTATTGCATGCGTCAATTTGAATGGTTTTGTCTCACCATCCTCTAACTGAGAAGCACAGAAAGACCAAAGCAACTGCAACAAGAAAAGGCCCTCAGGGTTCAAATGGAGGACACAACTTTTGACATTAAGAGTTGGATTAGATTATAAGTATATTTGTTCGGCTTGAGTTGAGATCATATAATATTGCTCCTGCCTGTACTTCAAATTATAGAATTGTCTAATATATTCTAATGTTTCGTGCTTCTTAGAAGCTTGAACAAGTTGTAATGTTTTAGTATGTATCTATAGTCAGATAAGCAAAAGAAAATGAAAAGTAACAATTTGAAGCAAAATCTGAGGCCCAAGTCCGTGAATCATATAACCCTAGAAAGTATAAACAAAATTTAGGATGCAATTGCAGCTCTCAAGAAACAGTATTACGATTACCTGAATTGGATCGGTTCGGAGGAAATTCCTTTGGCATCGACGTCCATTAGGAAGACGGACACCAATCCTGCAAAGAAGGTTTCTGTCACCTTTGGGTTCTTCAGGCAATGGTGGATAAGTTGGGCACTTCTCTTCTTCCTTCTCAGCAACTTTTGCATCCTTATCCTCAGAAGACAATTTGACTGCTTCCTTCATGCCTTCTAGAGAAACTGCCAATGCACGTTGCACTTCCTCATCCTCCTCGTAATCCTCTTCTGCAGATAATTGTAAATAAAACTTTTACGCATGTTGCACTAAAATAGACATTGGCAAACCATGCACAACCACAATCACCGCCATGCAAGTTTCTTCCTTAAAGAGAGTAAAAGACCACAAGAAGAAGCCAGCCGTCCAATCCAATAAGAATCACAAAGATTGCTTGGACCTCCAAATATCATCAGCACAATGGCTTTTTTTCAATATCAGAAACAAAAGTTCTTTACTCGTATTTGTATTAATGCTTCTGTATGAACTTCCTTATTCCTTAATTATACTTTTTGACATTCCCTGTCTTCAAGTAAGTTGATATCATACGTGTGTGTGTGTGTTACAGAGAACTGAGAAGGAAATATACCAGATTAGTGAAAGGTTGCAATCTAAGCTCAAATTCAACAAATATAATTTTATAACCTTACACCCTTCCCCAACAAGACTTCCTACTAAGAAGAACAAAAATTTCATAAACTTAGTGTTCTTTACAAGGGGGAAAAATATAATTTCTTTGGAATATGAAATTAACAAACACATCCATCTTGATCATATGTAGCAATGGTGATCTGTGAGACAAAGTTCTGGAGAACTTTTCCTTACAAAGAAATATTCATCGGTAGTTCTGTGGATGTCTCTAATCTGAGAGTGCCCTACATAAAATTTTCTTGGTAACCATACCGTTTTTAAACTAACCAAGTGAGGAAGATCTTCATGGAATAATTTTCTTTGGGCAGGACTCTTCTCTACCCAACCACCCCTTGTCAACAAAAGAACTTAACTGAAAAGCAACCATTAGACTACAAAATCCACAACCTGTTATCATCAAAATGGTTTAAACCAAACAGTTTTACCATCTGCAACAACTCCCTTCAGCTCACTTTCTTCCCTGTCTTTTGAATTTCTTCATGTTGAAGTATTCCAACTTATTCTTGAGTCCCATCTTAAAACTGATTTGAACTTTCCTTTCACCATCCCATATAAATTGAGATATCAGACTGCAAGGAATCTTCATCTAACCATACATCCTTGGCTGTTAGCTGCCTTTGTTTAGGCAAATTAGTTGAATCAATAGTTACAAATTCAAATAGTTGTTTGGCTAGTTGAATTAGGTAGAAGGCTTCAGATTACTTCAAATCCGATAAAGGTTGTTCTTTTTTTCTTCTCTTTTTTTCTCTCTTCAGTGAAATATATTTTATCATCAGTTTTTGGATGAAAACGGGGAAGCAAAAATAAAAGAAAAGCAATTAAAACTATCAAAATTGAACTTCCAAACTAAAAGAAAACACTAAATACCTCTAACTTTCGGTGGAGTCAAGGAACTCTCCCTTGGACGTTTATGAGATAAGGTAACATGATGATCCTTTGGACCTCCATCCATGAAGGGCAATAGATCCTGCAGGACACAAGATAATACCATTTTCAGATAAACCAAACCCATTATTGAGATAAAGACGTTTAAAGTCTCCAGAAACATTTACCTCAAGTAACCTTTCAGGTTGAACCATTCCAAACCAAGAGTGCATTTTTTGCCCTGTGATGGGATCAATGACAAGGACAGCAGGAATTGATTCTAGTTTATAATACGTGCAAACCTTTTGGCCTTCAGTTGAATCATCATACACCTGTGTGCAAATAACATGATATGATTAAGAAAAATGAAAATACAACCCAGAAACACTAATGTTATTATATCAATGGGGAAAAAGGGTAAATTTTCCATTAATACACAATTTTGCAACTGACAAAAACAATCTTACTAGAAGAGGGAGAAAAAAAAAGGAAAAAAAAAAAAGAGGGTAATAGCTGAAACTAATACGGGACCATGAAAGCTCTGACATGCCATCCATTATATTGGACAATGGAACAAGGTCAAACTTTGATGGATCAAAATTCTAGGTTCATTTAGGAAATTGTAGCTTAGAAAGAATGTTGCATTGTTTTTAATCTTGCAGAAGAGCACATTTGGTAGAAAGTACTTGTCTAAACTGTGCTGATAAAAGATTGTCGCATTGCCAGAGGTTGGTGGAACCTTTTGGAATATCCAAGGCTAATGGCAAAGGGTTGCTTTTCAAGAGATGGCTGTTGCTGGCTCGGGGCTTTGTTGCTGTAAAGATCTCGGAGTGAAGAATTAGGTGGTGGCTGAAAGTTGTGTTTTTTCTCTGATACTAGGTCATACTAGGAGATTATTGAAGCGTAGCTATCTCAAATCCAGCTTTTTGAGGTTCTTGGTTTCAAGAGGTGCTGCATGGTCTTAAATGGTTCGTCTTCAACATTCTGCTGCAGTTGTTGGTTGTGACCTTAGCAAGTCTGTGGTTCTTTCATCGCCAAATTTCTGCTGAAATTGGAGATGAGGTCAATCTTACAGTACTCAATTTTTATTTGGTGCTAGTGTAAGGGTTGTTCTCAGTCGATGTACCTTTGAGTAGACCTCCAATTGTAAATACCTATTTTAGAAGGGGTAAAAAGGGAAATAGCTGTGGGCCTAGTGGTTAATGGACAAGAGTTAGTTTAGTACACTTTTGTGTAGGAGCGTGCGATGACAGGTTGCTTTATTAGTACGTGTCTAGTATGTTTTTGGGATTTTTATTCTGTATTTTGAATAGAACAGTAGTTCTAGAGGGGAGAGATTACCAGCATTCTCAAGTATATTGGTTGTAGCTTGTAATCCATGAAGTTCTTCTGAACCAACATTATTATCACTAGTAAGACCAAGTGTTCGTACAATTTGTTAGTGCAATTTTGGTTTGGATTTTAGTTTGAGCTTTGAGTCCTCTATTTAATTAGAAGTTTTTCCTTTAATAAGATGCTCTTGTGTAATTATTCTGTTTCCTTCTTTAAAAAGTTAAAAAGAATAAAATGCTGTTCGTCCACTTTTATGCAAAGTGTTGAGAAACCATGTGCAAGTGCAAAGAAGATTTAATTCTAAGAACAAATTACAGAAAGTAGCAAGTATAAGAAAACTGAAAATCTACCCAAGAATGGAGCTGACCTGCCAAAAAATAAAATTGGTAGTAATGGTTTGAGAAACAGCTTCATTTGCCCATGTATCCCGGTTAAGCTACACAAAGCAAAATACTTGTTCCAACTAAGTGCCTGTTATAAAATGGTAAGCAAACTACCAAGACAGAAATCACATTGGTAGAAAATATTACCATGTGCGAGCTGAATTCCTTGGTAGACTGCAGATTGACTATCAGCCACTTGTCCTGGACGCAGGCAGCACCTTTTGCCTGAAGAAGACAAAAACCTCCAGTAAATTGAGGAATGGCATATATGTACCAATTGTTGAAAAGACATACTGCATCACTACATAAACAGAAAAATGTTAAGATCTTCTATCAACTAAAGAAACTTATATCATAAGAACAAGCCCAGAATATGGTATTAAGATAGAAATACTGAAATAGATTTTTAAGAAAAAAAAAAAAAAATTAAGAAACTGTTATTCAGAGAAATAAAATATCAAAGCCATAAAAAATAACAAGTCCCTAAAAAGGAATATGCCCTAACTACAGAAATGAAATCCAAAAGAAAAAACCAAGCATATAATTACAAAAAAGACCTAGTGACCAACATCCACGATGAGATGTACGAACCTAGCCACCTCCCAAACATCCTCAGTTGATCTCAATCTCTCTAAAAAATCTATTAGTTCTCTCAATCCAAATATCCCACAAAATAGCAAAGAAACTAGTCTATCACAAAACTGGCTTTCTCCCCAAATGAAGAATTCAAGAGCACCTCATCCAACAAACCTTAGCCATCTCTATTTTTCTTTTCTTCTTTTGGCATCCATAGAGCCCGGGGCAGCTTACGCGCACCTCGACCAATCTCACGGGACAACCCGCCAGACCCTACAATATTTGAGTATCCAAAAAACTCATAGGATATTAAATCCTAGGCAAGTAGCCACCATGGATTAAACCAATGACCTCTTAGCCCTCTATATTTAGCTCAACCATATCTATTCTAAGCTCAACAAACACAAAATGATCTCAACCAGCACTTTCAATGGTAGTGTCCTAGTGAGCAAAGTGGCAATCCCAAAATGAGTAATTGGGTCCTCCACGTGACTCCTACAAAAAATCAGTGTTGTCGAGGTGAGAGGTGAGGCAAGATGAAGCCCCTACGCCTTGGATGCAATGCCTTCAACAAGGTGCTCGCCTTGGTGCGCTTTTTCTTGCCTTTTATACCATCACCATAAAGCCAGGCAGGCACCTATTAACATGGGCGATAAGAACCCTATTAACATGAATATGGAAGAATTGGAAGAAGAAAGATAATAATACAAGGATGAAGAACAAGAAGTCTAGATGCTTGAAGAATAAGAAGAAAAATAAGAAGAGATGAACAGTCTATAGCTCTTGCATGTTTTACAAATATTCAAGTTGATTGGTCATCAAACGTGAGGAGTATTTTGAGCCTTGAAAAATTATGGGCATCTTTTTTCTTTTTGTTGATCTAAATGTTAATGGGTTTTAGTGTTTGCGTGTCGAACATTCACATAACCAAGAGGTTCTTGAGCCAATTCACTAGAGTTCATTTGCATTGGAAGGACCAAACCTTGGAGATATAAACCATCTAGAGCTTATTTAAAGAAAACAAGTGAGAAGAGAGAGGAGCCAATCGAGCTGAAACAATATGATCGACAAGATACACATCTAAAAGATGAAGATTATACAAAAGGGAGGACAATGAAGTCATACCATCCACTCCCTAATTAGACAGCTCTTCCCATCTGATATCCCAATTTTTATTAAGAAATGAACTTTTCATTGATTAGCAAGAAGTGATATGATCATTATTTGCCAAATCAAAGTTGAACAGAAATGGAAAACAAAAATAAATGGGTTGTAGTCAACCAATAATCCAACCAAAAATAAACACAAAAACCTTCCTTGTAGAAAAACAAATAGAATTAAGGAAGCAAAGAACAACTTGCAGAATCTCTTCCTTAAAGTACAGGCGGTCTCTACCTGCTTGAAGGATGCAAGAGACCAAAAAGAGATTCTTCTGCTATTTCCGAGCTTGAAGGATGCTAGAGGCTCAACATGTTTCCAAACCTTGGATTTGGAACTGCTAATCCATGGGCTATGCAGACTTCAAACCACATTTCCCTTAGGTCGATAAATACCAATGCCACATATGCTCATAATGACTTTACACTAGAGGAATTTTTCAAGCATAAATCTCCAATCCCACTTGAGCAAAAGAGCCATATTTTTAAATTTCAAAACCACCATCATTCTATGCTTTAGAAACCGATTCCCAGTTTACTAAATGAATAACTTGCTTCCCTTTGAACCATCCCTGAAAAAGGAGTGCAAAATTCTTCTCACGTCCATAATAACTTTGAGAGGCATTGAGAAAATTGACATGTAATGAAGAGGATTCAAGATAAAAATGAGTTGCAAAGTGTCAATCTTCCTCTTCTTGGTGGATTGAATCTTTTCCACCTATCTAGCTTCTTTTGAAAGTTATCAATCACAGACTACCAAAATGTACTACCCTTTGGATAGCCCCCTAAAGGCAGACCAAGATACGTGAAAGGAAAAGATGTTGACTGCAACTTAGCATCATTCCCATTAATTCCACATTAAAAAAAAAAAAAAAAAAAAAAAAAAAAAAAAATCTCAATTTTTTACCAGAGCACCATCCAAATAGTTCTTTATTAGATCAGAAACAATTTCAGAAATAATTCAAAATGATACAAAAGGACCCTATTCACAATCACAAGGAATACAGAAGATGTTTCCAATTAGCAATAAGAAAATTTAAATTGAGGTTTTTGAGGGGCTGTAAATCTTTACACCAAAAAAGTGCAGTGAAAACAGATGATTGTAGGACTTCTTTGTATGATCTAGCAATATCCTTGAAGATTCTAGCATTTCTTTCTTCCCAAATCTTTGATAAAACCGCACGTGTGAAGTTATGCCATATGAATTCCTTTGTAGCTTTGAAGGGATGATCCCAAAGAGACCTTCAAAGCCAATCCAACGAGCTTTACAGAGTCCAATCCAACTTCAGTCCAATTGAAGGCATTGTAAAGCTCGACCCATATATTGCTAACAAAAGGGCAGTGGAAAAAGATGTGTTTTTGAGTTTCATTGGCATTCCGACAGAGTCAATGCCATGAGGGAGATAGGTTAATCCATGGACATCTAAATTGGAGCTGGTCCATGGTGTTGAGGCAAGAAGGGCCCACTTCCCATAAAAGGAACTTGATCCTTTTTGGGCCAGGGAGCTTCCATATCTAGGAAAAACAACATTTTGGACCAAAGACCTGTTGGATGCTTGATGGGATGATAACAATTTCAATTAGAGTGTCGGAATGTCATCCAAATAAGAATATTGATGCAGTTGGCATGAATCCTATCACTAAGATTGCTAAAAACTTCACAAAATATAAGGAAAATAAAAGGAGATAGTGGGTCTCCTTGCCTGATCCCTCTAGAAGCTAAAATTCTGCCACGGATTAGTGCATTAATGAAAGTAAAGAATTTAGGGTCTCTAAGACACACATTGATCCAATCAAGTGTCATCACTTCCTCTAGAAATTTCCAATCCACATGGATGTTGTTCCAAAGTCCGTTTTCTTTCTTCATTTTTTTCCTCCTTTTTTTGTTTTTTGGGGGGGTGGGGAATTGGGGACAGAGAGAATCTTCCAAGAATATGGCATGCATGCACATCAAGAAGATCAACCTAAACATCATAAGATTTTGTAAACGTCAGGCAGAAACAATGTAAAATAAGGGACTCAACTCACCTTTTCAAAGGACCCATTGAACATTAAATGGTAAGGAGGGCGGTATAAAGAAGCTAAATTATCTCGAGAATTGCCACTTGTGGATGCTGCACCTTCTCCTGATTCCCAAACATCATGATGTTTCACTTCATTTTGCAAGTTCCGGAACCCTATTGATGAACCAGATTCATTTGGCAGATAGCCCATAGTTGTTCTGAACAAAGTTAACCAATATCCACACTTTTAGGAAATACAATAGTAAATCAAATAACAGGTTCAGAACTGCATATTGTTGCTTCATGTAGCAGTCAAAAAATGCAACATAAAGGTGTGAAGAAGAGAATAGCTTCTAAAAGCTAATTTAAACGTATAATGGAAAGAAAAAAAGATACAAATGCTGGAAAAAGTTAAGCACACTGTTTTGATTAAACCTATTTCAAATATAATCAGAAAACAGATGCAAGTTGGTAGTATAAATATATTTAATATTGGGGTCAAAAAAATGGTTGAGATAATTCATTTATTTGACCTTCTGAGAACTGATGTAAAAGCCAACAAACAGATGTTTTAGAAAGAAAATAAATGCAAGTGTACGTGGTGTAGACATTTATCAATAGTGTCAATATTAGGGGAAGGAAGCTGTAGAAGTTGGCCAAATGGGTTTCATTCCGTAGATTCAAGATCAGAACATTGGTGACAGTGAAGGAGGCCGGCCTTTTGGAAAGATGTGTGGTTTGCGAAAAATCTTTGTTTGAACAATTTACTAGTCTAGTTGGAGTGGTTGTAGTTAAAAACTGTTTGGTGTTTGATGGTTAGTTTACCATCAATGAAATTGTTTCTTATAAAAAACTTAAAACTGGGAGAAATCTAATTGAGGATGAAACCATGTCCACAAACGAAATTCAAAAGTTGGATTCTTATAAAATATCGGTTCATTCCTGGTGAAGAGATTGAAAATGAATAGCCTTTCCACAGAATCAAAAGTTTAGACCAAAATCCCTATGAAGGTAAATACTTCAACGTGTATCTTGAAAATGCTGACTAGCAGATAGACATCAAAGAAACCCGTCTTAATGGTCTCGCATTCTTAGGTAGGCCTGTTATGCACGGAGACAAGATTCTTTTATGGCATCAAGATGAAAGGCAAAGCTAAATTGTTTTGAATATGCTTCATGGAATCAAAGGAAATTTGAAGACAAAATATACACAATCATAGGAGTGAGAGAGTACATGTAGCTAAATATAAAACAATCTGTAGGTGTTCGTCAATCTTCTTTATTTATGCAGTTAACTTTTTATTGGATATCTTATTAATTGGAGGTCATTCTAATAAAGTTTCACTATATTATGGGAGGTATGCGTATTCTCCAACTTTTTATTGGATATCTTATTAATTGGGGGTCATTCTAATAAATTTTCACTATATTATGGGGAGAGAGGGGGGTATATGCGTATTCCCCTAAGAGGCGTCCAACTCACTCTCCTTTTTAGACCTTGTAATTTCCCCCCTTTTCTGATGGGCTCATAGGAATGAATTTCATAGTTCAAAAATAAAAAATTATTATATCGTACATTTTTATTGATTTTAAAATATAAAGATAATAATTTCTATATATGTATAAAATATCTGGGTACAGAGGCCGGTTTAGGGCAGGTCAGGGTTGAGGTCAGAGTGGGCCATGGGGCATGCATTTCCCATAATGTCTTCAAAACTAATTCAAAGAAAAAGTTTTTATCCTTGTCAAACTAGGGATTCCCACACAGTCAAGTTCAGGTTCTCCAGGCCCCGAAAAAATTGCCGTCCATAGTCTATCCTATAGTCAAGAGTGAGAAAAACTGGTCTGAAATTACCCATTGAAAATTGAAAGACAGTGATTGTTTGGCATTTAGACTCCTCTGGAGACTTTTTGGAAAACTTTGCCAAGTCCCTCCATTTAGGGCCATCTTCTCTGGACTCTAGATGTGGAAAGGCAACAGTCCCAAGAAAGTAAAATTTTTTGCAGGTTCATGGGCCATGGGAGGGTAAATACCGACAAAGTGAAAAAGAGAAATCCTAACTTGATTTTATCCCCAAATACTTGTCTATATTTTTCTGCATTGTTGTTTTCTTATAGAAGCTGGAATTTCATCGTCAATCGTTCAGATATTGCATGAATTCCTCCAAAGACTACAGAAGATGGCCTTATTGAACTATCCTTTAGCTGGTGGTCATGGTTCAAAGCAAGATACAAAGTTATTCTGTTTAATGCAGTCAGAGTCACCTTTATTATATTTGGAAAGAAAGAAATTCTAGAACTTTCTCGCATAAGTATGATTCATTTATCAATTTTTGTGACCGCTTATGGCTATGGAGTGCCCTTCACAATTCCTTTTCTAACACCTCTTTTATTGATCAACTCTCAAAAAGATTGCAGGCCTTTTGTTTCATTCCTACTTTTTGGCTTAGGGGCTCCTCATCTCTAAGGCCGTTTTTATGTTATTCTCCTTTTTTGTTGATAATGGTATAGGTATATCTTCCATCAGTTCTCATTAAAAAAATAAAAATAAATTAATCTTTCTGAGGCAACCAATTCAAGCTAGTTATGCTTTTGTATTCAATCACAACAAACTGCCTCATTAAAAAATCCAAGACCTAACTAATTCAGGTAAATCAGAAGTTAAAAATCAATGATATGCAATCATTAGTTGACCAAGAGAAACATATATTCACATATTCCCATGGCAGACACCACATTACATTTATGAAATATCAAGCATTAACTCCAGTGTTTTTAACAAATTCACATCAAAATCGTTTTTGGAATTCGCTTATCTGGTAAACTTAAATGCATATGTGATGAAGAGACAACTAATGATCAAGAAGGCCTGTACAAGAGGCAGCTGCCCAATGAAATTATATCAATTTGCAATTGAGACTAGCAAACAAATAATCTAATGAGAAGAGTGAGTAATAAAAGCAAAATCATGACAGGTACACCCAAGTGACATAAGAAAGAGAGTGAATCAGAAATAAAGCAAGCATGGAAAAGATGCATACCCATACAACATTGCATCATCATAAAGAGCTTCCCTTATAACAGGTAAGGGAGGGCGAACCTCATCCTCATATTGCCCAAACGTTCCAGCTCCCACATGTTTTCTAGATTCACTTAGCCAATTGTTAAACCAATGTTAAAAAACTAACAATTAAACTCCAGTAATGTGCTAGAAACACACACAAACAAATGGCTTGCAAACATACTTGGATGTGTGATCAGTTGAAGAATTGATTTGTTCATTTGTACTTGGAGGAGAAGGTACAGGTGGTGGTCCAGCCAATCCTCCTTCATTACCGACATAAAACAGCTGAATAGCATCCTCAAGCTTCCAACTTGTTGCCTGTCCATACAACATTCAAAATTAAGACTCAGAACGAAACTAACTAGAAATTCTTTCCAAAATAGTCCCAAACCTAAGAGGAAAAAAACAAGAAGAAGATCCCCCACAAGCTTCCAACATCTTATTCCCAGATCATTAAAATCATTCAATATACAGCCTCATGTTAGTATACTAACTAGTAACTGTCACCTTCGAACCAGTCCAAGAACCTTGAAAGAACAAAAAAAGGGGGTGGAGCAAAAGATATGGCGATTCATTTCGTGCCGAACCTGGTAAACGAACAAATAGGTGGTCTTTCCGGAAATGTTAAACAAAAGTTTTTCCCTCGCATCTCGGTCACTTTTACTTACTCGTTATTTCGTAATCCCCTTCATAGCAAATAAAAATGTAGGATATGATTACATAAAAAGATCGTTCCAGAACCAAAATCTGGATTAGGGGACTTGATAGATAAGAGTCCCGCAGTAGACTCAGACGCAGCAAGCAGTAGAACAAAAAATTCTAAAAGAATAAACGAATAATATCAAAAGATTGCACATAGGAAAAACTATCTTCCCCTCCAGCCCCACAGCCGTAAACCCAACACTGACTTAGAAAATGGCCCGGATTTCGAAACCCCCTTAATGTCGAATTGAATGTACAACAATCAACAATCAGAAACAAAGACATAACATAATGTAACAAAATTAGAGGAAAAGAAATGGGCAAAAGGGATTGTGAGGAAAGGGGAAAAACCTGCAAAAATTGTCTAGCAGTCTCGGCAGTTTGGCCCACAGCAATCTCAAGGAAGGAGGAGACCATACTCTGCTTATCGGTGGCTGAGAGCACCCCTTCCATTTCCACCGCTTGAAACCCGATGATCGCACAAAAGCAAAGTGTTGATGAGAAAGAACCAAAATAGAAACTTGTGGTGGGTAATCAGAGTCGAGATTCTTTGCTTTTCTTCGCTTTTCTTTGCTTTCGAAGGATTCTAATCGTCAACCAATCGATTCGATACTGTTCTCTGGCAAAATTCTTGCGACTGTGAGATCTAATCGTCAATCAAATATATAAAGAGGAGGGTTTTGTAGATTCCCAAAAAGTAAAATTAAGAAGAAGAAAAGGGAACAAATTAAAGAAAGAGAGGATTGGTAATTGGAAAATGAGAATCTGGGTGAGGTAGTAAGAATTATGAGTGTCCAACTCACCTTTTTACTGACCTACTCCTTCAAAAGATCAATTCATGCCTATATTTTTTTTGGTACATTCCCTTTCATGCTTTTTTGTTTTACTCAACCCTAAAAACCTACTTTTACTATAATTAGCTTAGATTAGACTTTAACACTAATCAAGTAGGTAAGATATTTAACAATAGCCCGACTCGCGTTGTCTCGACAATGTCACATGATTTAGAAAGGGAACAATGCCTTTGAAGAGTTAATAAAATAGATCATTGATATTCAAGATGGAGAAGATTGAATTAAGGATAGATAATTGACGTGACTGTTGAATGAGAAATTTTGGACCAATCACAAATTGTAACGCCATTTAACAAGTTAATGATGAAATTATAAATCATCTAATTTGGGACTAAATAAAAGTTGACATATGTCCTGAATTGAAATTGAATATAAAAAACTTGTCGGTTCTGATGATGTCATGTGTTTTCATCTTGATCATTGGATCAAATTACTTATTTTGGATCAATTAAATATCAAGTTTTTTGCTAAATTTTAATTGAGCCTAAAAATAGACTTAATTTGACTCAAATGTGAAATAAGGTCTAAATCCAATTAGTTGAACCCAAGGGCTAGGTTCATAGAAAAACCAAAAAACTCCCTAACTCCTGAAGATTGAACTACTCCCTGAAGTTCAAGTCCTGAAGATACAAACATTCTTCCAAGATTTCAACTTCAAGAACATTACACGCTCAGCTTCCTCAAGTCAATCATACGCAATCAATTGAGAGAGAATCAGAGGATCAAATATTAGATATTGAACCACATCTGCATCAAATATACATTAACATAAGTTCAACTCCACGAAACACATTTTTCCGAA
Source organism: Benincasa hispida (assembly GCF_009727055.1). Taxonomy (NCBI): domain Eukaryota; kingdom Viridiplantae; phylum Streptophyta; class Magnoliopsida; order Cucurbitales; family Cucurbitaceae; genus Benincasa; species Benincasa hispida. The sequence continues at coordinate 5,504,969 of NC_052355.1, forward strand.
AACCTCATGCGAACAAATTAGTATGTCCAGCGGGACATCTCTACCTCTCATCTCTCTCTCAACATTCAAATAAACCAATAGCACCAAAGAAAGCTGCATCCAAAGCAATTGTTGCAAGCAGTACCTATCACCTATATTCATTCAAAAGAGATCATGCAGGAACAAAAACAAGGTTCTACCCTCGTGAAGAAAATATTGGAACATCTGACAAAATCTCTAAAGGCGAGTTCGTCATCAAAGAAAATCCCTTATTTAATAACTCTACTCCTGACCGATCAAAGAAAGAATCATACACTGATGTGATGTCTATCATGATGGCTTATGTAACAACTGAGGCGGCCATGGTAGAGATGAAGAAAAAATAGATCTCCTAATGAAAGTTGTTAAGGAGCGAGATCGTGAAATCACTACCTTTCAAATGCAGGCTTGAGGAACTACTGAATCGAGTCAAACTCCTTCTGTCAAAGCCAGTAACAAAGGAAAATTTGTGTTGTGGGAAAATTAACCACAACAATCCATCTTTATCGCCTCTCTATCGGTTCAACAGCTATAGGATATGATCATAAATTTCATAAGGGCTTAGTATGGAGGATCGTCGCAAAATTTTTTTATGCACTCCAAACCGTACAACAAGAGAATCAATAACCTAAGAATGCCAGTTGGGTACCAAACCTCCAAAGTTTCAATAGTTTGATGGAAAGAGCAATCTAAAACAATATGTTGCTCACTTCATTGAAATATACGAAAATCCAGGAACCTAGTCAATCAGTTCGTTTGAACTTTGAAAGGAAACACTTTTGCTTGGTACACTAATATCGAACCCGAGGCGATTGGCAGTTGGGAACAATTGGAAAAAGACTTCTTAAACTACTTTTACAACGTCATGTAGTGGAAGGAAGAGCCAGTCATTGACCATATCAATTGATGGAAAGCTCTGAGTCTGCATTGCAAAGATAAACCCATAGAATTATCTATGGTGAAAATATGCACACAAGGCATACACTAGAGGCTTCTCTACATCTTGCAGGCATAAAACTCGTACATTTGAAGAACCAGGGACTTGTGAATATGACATGGAGTTGAGTATTGCTTGGAAGGGGTGATAACGGGTAGAAATGCACGTTATTACAGTGCAAATAAGTAAAACAATGAGGGAATGCGACAGTAAAAATATACAAAATCATGTCTAAAAGCGTTAAACTGAGATTATTGCGATCGCATGCGCCCATCGAATAAAAGCAGCTAATTTACTTATTTTGTGTAGGAAAAATGTGTTGGCACAAGTAAATTGCGATCCAAGGAATTCGGCGTTTGCGTGCATTGAAAGATTGCGACCGCAAAGTCATGCGATCGTATACGCCCACGAGAAGTTGTTCAAGAAGGTGGCCGCATAATGACGGCGCATCAGGTGAAAGCATAATAAATCATGATGGGACGGAACGCTGATGACGGTCGAATCCGAATTTAGTTGACAAGCCGTCAACGACACACTGTAGCAAGTACACTCAACTTTTCGGTGACCATTAATCGGCGCATCAGAGCAGGAGATTTAATGACCGCCCATCATTGCAATCATTAGAGAGAAAAGCTTCCTCATCTTGAGCTCTATAAATACCGGAGGCCACCATTGTAAAAAGGTTGACAAGTTAGATCATATACAAAATAGATAGTCGTCAGTCTGTAGTTATTCTTATACTTAGAAGGCGGAGGTGAGTGAAGAGAAGAAGACGCCGAGAGGACATTCCTGGACAGCTTGAAAGACTGTCAAGAAGCATTATAAAAAGAGAGAGGGCCGACACTTGTGAAAGCAAGGATATTCTTCTGGGCAGAGTTGGAGTGAAAAGACAGTGTAAAAGCCACAGGAAGCAAGACCTTGCTATCGGGCTTCTTATCCCTACTTTCCATTGTTGTTTTGTATTCTGCACTTTATTTATAGAAAATGGAATTCTCATTTCAATATTTGTTCAATCTCTCCACAATTCGCATGAGTAGCTATATTTTCGAATGGGTTGAGAAGTGCTTAGCTAGCATGACCTAAGGTTTACACTTTATGCAATCATCTTATCTTATGTATGCGTCATTTACCCTTTAGAGATACTTGAGAGAGTAGTATAAAGAAAGAATCTAGACTTGAAAGAGTCAGATTAGAATCTTGGCTTGAGAGAGTCAGATTAGAACCGCATAAGCAAAAGATGGAAATTTAGACATAAGTTTTGTTTGCTATTATGCATCGCATGCACCCTAGAAATAGGATATGATAGTATGCAGTCACCTTGTATATGTGTGCATCATTCATCATCGCATAGACAAGAATAGAGGCTTAGACATAAGTCCTATCGACATTATCGTATACATCGCATGTGTCCTAGAAATAGGAACTACGACATTTGCATTGAGAGATGACATGCGGTTGTGTGTGTAGCATGATCGCATAACTTGAACGCAATCTTAGAAAGTGTTAGCTAAACCCCTTCTCAACCTGTTCATTGCATACTCATTGTAATTTTCGATTTCATCAACTCTTTATTCGAATCCATCGCATAGGAAATATACTTAAACAAAACACCATTCAACTTATTTGTTTTTGCACTGCAAAGTAATCAAATTTACTATCACATAGTAACTCAGTAGTCCCTGTGTTCGACCTTGGACTTATCAAGAAACCTAGTGAGATTTATACTTGGATCTTTTTAGAAAAACTTGCATGTGCAATGCATAACTCATCACCGCAAACATACATTATAATCGCATCACATTTACAACGCATCAAGGGGGAACAAGACTAAGGATTTCTTTGTTGACTCTCTTCTCACTATTGGCAATGACTCTCTTCTCATTGTTGGCAATGGTTTTATCGGAAGTATAAAAGGGGGAACAAGACTTAGAAAAAGAAGACGAAAAGGATGGCTTGGAAGCCTAAGCTCGTCTAGAAGGAAGACGACAATGTTCTTCAACCTCAACATCTAGTAACAAAGGAATAGTGTCCTAAGACACCTCAAGAAGTCAAGGATATGAGATGTATTCCCTGTGCCTCAACTATGCGCAGCTTAATGTATGTTATGCTTTTTATTAGGGCAGACATTTGTTATGCAGTGGGAATAGTCAGTAGGTACGAGTCCAATACAGGGTTAGACCACTGGACTGCGATTAAGAATATTCTTAAGTATCTTAGAAGAACGAGGGACTATAAGCTGGTATATGGGTCTAAGGATTTTATCCTTATAGGATATACCGATTTTAATTTCCAAACCGACAAGGATTCTAGGAAATCCACGTCAAAATCAGTGTTTACCCTAAATGGGCGAGCTGTAGTATGGTGTAGCATCAAGCAATGATGCATTGTAAACTCCACTGTGGAGGCTGAATATGTAGCTGCTTATGAAGTAGTAAAGGAAGCAATTTGTCTTAGGAAGTTCCTAAGTGATTGGGAAAGCAGTTCCAAACATGGACTTGCCTATCACTTTATACTGTGACAACAGTGGGGCAGTAACAGATCTAAAGAGCCTCGTAGCCACAAACAAGTAAAACATATTGAGAAGAAGTATCACTTAATACGGAAGATTGTGAAACGAGGAGATGTGATCATCACAAAGATTGCTCGGAGCATAACATTGTTGATCCTTTTATAAAGGCTCTCTCAGCTAAAGTGATCAAGAGTCATCTAGAGAATCTAGATCAGTGAGACATGTACATTGTATAATCTAGGGCAAGTGAAAAATATGTAATGGATATATGGATGCCCTAGTTTATTGTATTTATTTACCATTCCCGTTGTTTTGGATAGTGATATTATGTACATTCCACTGATTAGAATTTTAGTTCAAGTGAGAGTTTGTTGGGTTTTATGCCTTAAAACTCATAGATAGTAAATGTAAATAATTTACCGTCATCAATAAAGAGTTACCGATACTATTTCAATAGGTGCTATTGATTCTGTTGTATTATATTTTTTTCTTAATAACCCTAAATTCAATAAACTAAAGTTCTAGGTTGTTTGATGAGTCTTGAACTGTATGTGGAGACATACAGAGATCAATGTTCAAGATACAGCCTAGTGTTGAGGTTGATGCCCTAAAGTCTCGTGTCCTGTAGTTTGTACGAATGCTTGTGTTGTATAATATATGATATTTACTTCACATCTTGTTTGTTTGCTTAGTTGCATGTTTTATTTGCTTTACCACAAACCAATAAACATAAAATCCCTGGTTATCTATATGTAACTTAAGCATATATGTGGTGACATACAAGTGGATCATGTCTTGAGTGATAACCAAAATGGTCTGTAATATATGGATATAGGAGGGAAACCTTATCCTGGTAACGCTACGGATGCGGCCTGCTTTGTGGAATGGTCACAAGTGTTGTGACTTGTCACAGATGGTCTAATCCTAATCATTCGTGTAGGGGACATTCATAGGACCTTTGTGGTCCTATGAATGTGCGAGCCCGAGGTCGCTATGAGTATTTTATTAGTTTTACTGATGATTACTCTAAGTATGGGTATTTTATATTATGCAACGAAAGTCTGAATCCTTTGAAAAATTCAAAGAGTTCAAGGCTGAAGTTGAAAACGCATTGGATAGACGGATGAAAACACTTCGATCGAATCGAGGTGGAGAGTTTTTGGACTCGTCATTCCAGGACTATTTGATAGAACATGGAATCGTTTCCCAACTCTCAATTCCAAGTACACCTCAGCAAAATGGTGTAGCGGAGAGGAGAAATAGGACCTTGTTGGACATGGTTCGCTCGATGATGAGTTACGCTTCCTTACCGGGCTCGTTTTGGGGTTTTTCGTAGTGGAGACTGTGATATATATACTTAACTGTGTTCCCTCCAAGAGTATTGCGAGAACACCTCTGGAGTTATGAAACGGGCATAAAGTTAGTTTACGCCACTTCCGCATTTGGGGTTGCCGGCACATGTGCTTGAGGCTAATCCCAAGATGGAACCACGGTCGAGGTTATGCTTCTTTGTAGGCTACCCCAAAGGTACACGAGGGGGTTATTTTTATGATCCGACGGAAAATAGGGTGTTTGTTTCAATGAACGCTACTTTCCTGGAGAAGGATCATATAAGGGAGCACAGTCCATGTAGTAAAGTCGTGTTGCATGAGCTTTCCAATGAAACTATTGAAACTTCAACAAGAGTTATTGAAGAGCCTGCTACATCAGCAAGAGTTGTTGAAGGGAGTTTATCTAGTAGGTCGGTTCCACCTCAAAAGTTGAGGGAACCTCGACGTAGTGGGAGGGTTGCAAACCCGCCCGTTTGCTATTTGGGTTTCACGGAAATCCTTGCTATGGTAGCAGATGGCGACGTTGAGGATCTGTTGTCTTATCAGAAGGCAATGAAGGATGTTAACCGGGATGAATGGGTCAAGGCCATGGATCTCGAGATGGAGTCGATGTACTTCAACTCAGTATGGGATCTTGTAGATCAGCCTGATGGGGTAAGACCTATAGGTTGTAAATGGATCTACAAGCGCAAACGGGGTGCTGATGGGAAGGTACAGACCTTCAAATGCCCGACCTTTGGCAAAGGGTTATACCCAAGTAGACGGAGTCGACTATGAGGAGACTTTCTCACCAGGTTCCATGTTAAAGTCGATCCGCATCCTCCTATCCATCGCAACTTATTATAATTATGAGATCTCGTAAATGGACGTCAAGACGACATTTCTAAATGGCAATATTGAGAAGACCATTACATGGTGCGACCCGAGGGATTCATAGCCCAAGGTCAAGAGTAAAAGGTTTGCAAGCTGAATTGGTCCATTTATGGGCTGAAACAGGCGTCTCGATCTTGGAACATATGGTTTGATATTGCGATCAAGTCGTATGGCTTTGACCAAAACGTTGTTGAACCTTGTGTCTACAAGAAGATCATCAATGCTTTAGTAGTATTCTTAGTGTTGTACGTAGAGGATATACTACTCATTGGGAATGATGTAGGTCTACTGACTGCAGTTAAGAACTGGCTAACGACCTAGTTCCAAATGAAAGATTTGGGAGAGGCTCAGTTTGTTCTTGGTATACAGATCTTTCGGGGTTGTAAGAACAAAGTGCTAGCACTGTCTCAGGCATCATACATTGATAAGATGTTGCTCAAGTACTCGATGCAGGACTCCAAGCGGGGCCTACTGCCGTTTAGACATGGAGTCACTTTGTCTAAGGACATGTGTCCTAAGACGCCTTAAGAGGCTGAGAAGATGAGATGGGTCCCATATGCGTCTATCGTTGGCAGTTTGATGTACGCGATGCTCTGTACTCGTCCAGAAATCTACTACATTATGGGCATAGTTAGTAGGTATCAGTCTAACCTAGGGCAGGGTCACTGGACCGCAGTGAAGAACATCCTCAAGTATCTTCGAAGAACGAGGGACTACATGCTCATGTATGATTCTAGGGATTTGATCCTTACTGGATACATGGATTCTGACTTTCAGACTGATAAGGACTCTTGCAAGTCCACATCAGGGTCAGTCTTTACTCCTAACGGTGGAGCTATAGTATGGCAGAGCACTAAGCAAGGGTGCATCGCCGACTCGTTTACGAAGGCTCTTATGGCTACAGTGTTTGAAGGTCACCTATGGAGCATGGGTCTACAGGATTCCCCGCTGCTGGACTAGGGCAAGTGGGAGATTTTCTTGTACTGGGCTTTTATGCCCATAGTTTATTGTTTTATACTAGTTTTATTTACACCCCACTTCATTTTAGGACAAGTGGGAGATTGTTGGGGTTGATGCTCTAAAGTCTCGTGTCCTGTAGTTTGTAAACAGTTTGTATGAACGCTTGTGTTGTATAATATATGATATTTACTTCACATCTTGTTTTTTGCTCAGTTGCATGTTTTATTTGCTTTACCACAAACCAATAAACACAAAATCTCTGGTTATCTATATGTAACTTAAGCATGTATGTGGTGACATACAAGTAGATCATATCTTGAGTGATAAACAAAATGGTCTGTAGTATATGGATATAGGAGGGAAACCTTATTCTGGTAACACTGTGGATGCGGCCCGCTTTGTGGAATGATCAGAAGTGTTGTGACTTATCACAGATGGTCTGATCCTGATCATTCGTGTAGGGGACATGCGAGCGGGGGCGTCCTATACAAATAGTTTGTATAAGACCTAACCATGAAGTGTTAACGTCTCGTTATATAACACCGTTCATGACCTCAATCCTGAGTGAGTTGGGAACTCCTGCCATTGAGGGCGATCCTTTGATTTGTATGGGTGTAAGTGGCCAGGTCGCCGATTCAAACCTACCATTTTGGGAATTCGTCTGATTTGGGAGCTGGGAACTCAGCTACACAAGATGGAATTCACTCCTTCC
>NC_052355.1:5512333-5576926 GCF_009727055.1 Benincasa hispida
CACAAACCAATAAACACAAAATCTCTGGTTATCTATATGTAACTTAAGCATGTATGTGGTGACATACAAGTAGATCATATCTTGAGTGATAAACAAAATGGTCTGTAGTATATGGATATAGGAGGGAAACCTTATTCTGTAACACTGTGGATGCGGCCCGCTTTGTGGAATGATCAGAAGTGTTGTGACTTATCACAGATGGTCTGATCCTGATCATTCGTGTAGGGGACATGCGAGCGGGGGCGTCCTATACAAATAGTTTGTATAAGACCTAACCATGAAGTGTTAACGTCGCTTATATAACACCGTTCATGACCTCAATCCTGAGTGAGTTGGGAACTCCTGCCATTGAGGGCGATCCTTTGATTTGTATGGGTGTAAGTGGCCAGGTCGCCGATTCAAACCTACCATTTTGGGGATTCGTCTGATTTAGAAGCTAGAAACTCAGCTACACAAGATGGAATTCACTCTTTCCCCGAGGCAGGGGCAAGTAGATAGATAGCTCCTAGCCCGAGAGGTGTTCACACATAGTTGGACTATATTATATTGTTCATTAGAAGAATCAACGGTACATAAGGAGTGAGATGTAATTACAGGGGCGAAATGATAAATTGGCCCAGCTATACTTACAAGCATCTGTGAAGGGTCATTGTACTCATGATTGGGTATGTCTGATGGACACATTAATATATCTGTGGTAAGAAGAGTTCGACTGTTGGTCTTTAGTGGAATGCTTGGCAGTTAACGGATGGTGAATCTCATGGCTAAAGAGTTTAGTCAGCTATTTACGGACCGTTGGAGCTTCGAGCCACTAGTCCATTAGGTCCCCTAGGTAGCTTGGATAAAGTCGAGAATCAGTGTTTGGGTTAATTTGAAATGTTCAAATTGACAAGAGGGAGTTCAAGTATATATGATATAATTGGACTGGTTAATTATATATGATATAATTGACTAAATGTATGAGATACATTATTTTGGAGGAATTTAGATATAAATATGATTTATATCATGTAGATGAGAAATTACTATAGTAGATATGTGATATCAAACTATATGGTAAGAATATAATATGATTATATTCATTAATTATTAAAATGGTTAATTATATGATAATTGGCCTTAAATTTCTCTCGGTCGTGTGTTAGTGGGAGCAGCCACATTCGGTTATGGTAATCAATGAATAAAATGAAAATTTGTTTCTTTTTGCAAAGGTTCGAAAAAATTGGCATCGGTGTGAAAACGTAAACAATCGCATAGTCGAGAGCCTATACGATAGTCACTCAGTGCCTAAACGATCGCACACCACACGCCTAAACGATCGTACGCAAGTCCCTAAACGATCATTTAGCTTTCCTAAACGATCGCATAGTGTGCCAAGTTTTCTAAACGATCGTCTACCATTTACTAAATGATCACCTAGTAAAACCTACACGATCGTGTAGCTTCTTCTAAATGATAAGCACTTAGCTATACGATAGCTCCTTTTCTCTCCCACTTGCTTATCGTCTACACGATTTGTTCTCTCTCCAACCTCTACCAAATTCACCAAAGACCACACTTTGGATTCTCACTCTGAGAATACCAAGGACTCCATTTTGTGGTGCCATCCCCGCTGCTTTTCACTTGTTAGTGATTGTTCGTGTAGACGATCGTGCTACTGCAACCGACTTATTTACTGAGTGATAGAGTTCATGTAAAGGTCTTCTGCTGCGTCAGAGTTCAAAGCTTGAAGAGGATCTTTAACTGGTATGAGAAATTTGTCTTTTGTTTTTTACTGTTTGAAGCATGCCTTTAATTAGTGTGTTGTGCATAACTATATGTTAGAATGTATGTGTGGTATTTCGGTCACAATGAAATCGAAAAGATCTGAACGCGTTCATGGATGCTCTTCATTAAGAGTTCCTTCAATTGGTATTAGAGTCAGGTTATGATATTCCAATTTTATTGTTGCAACGAATTATATATACATTCTTGGTGGGTGCATATCTGCTCTGTTTAATCGTTAAATTGTTGTGGATGTGCGGATTAATGGATGTTTTCGTGGATGTTCACCTCGGTTTGATTTAATTCATTTACATTTTTGGTTTTTTGTAAAGGCCCCTATGTTTTTGGGCATTAATAATCGTTATCGAGTTTGTAATTTAAAGTCTGTTTGAGTCTTGAGTCGTTCATGAAGAAGATCAGAGCAAGGGTTGCAGTTCTTCACGGAAGGAGACGATTAAGGGTTGATTGCGTCGTGTAGACGATGGGGTAAGCGATCGCTGAATATCGGGTCGTGTAGATGATGGGGTGAGCGATCGTTAAGTATCAGGTCGTGTACACGATGGGATACTCACGTATCGTTTAACACACGCGCACGCTAGACGATCGTTTAGCTCAACAAGCTTCATCGCTTAGTAACTGACTAAACAATCGCTTAGTAACGCAAGGTAAATCGTTTACCTGTCGCCGCGTTAAGTGATCGCCTAGATGATCATTTAGCTCAACAAGCTTCATCGCTTAGTAACTGACTAAACAATCGCTTAGTAACGCAAGGTAAATCGTTTACCTGTCGCCGAGTTAAGTGATCGCCTAGATGATCAGGCTTCGCAGCCTCGTTGTTGTCTATGCGATCATTTATTTTTTGCGTCTATCGTCTAGTGCGCGCTGGGCGATCGTCTACCTTCGATGTTTACTACACAATGGAGTCCTCTGGCAGTTCAAGACCCGATTTGCTTGTGAACCAGTTCACTTGATGAAAAATGTAATAGATAGGGTTATTTCATCCTGGTTTTTTGTAAATGCTCATCCCGGTCCATTAATCCTTAATTTATTACATGTGATGTATGGTTTTTATATGTCATATGGTATGAACATATAGTAAATCCCACCTTAGGTTATGCATTGGTCATGCATCATCTTTTTATTGTAATTGTTATAATTTAGAGAAGCATGATTTAATTACGTAAGTGCATGCATAAAAAGCATTGACATGTATCATCTTTATATTATATTATTATAGTATAAGGGTGAATGATGGCATGTTTGCTTGGTTATTATGCGTTACATAAAGTTATGTATAGTAATGACCGAACATTGCATGAAGCATGACACATAGGTTTCTTTATAAGCGTTATAAACACCTCGTTGCGCGCAATGGTTTTTTAGTTGTTTCTTTCTAAAAGTTAAAAGAATGATTAGAACTAAAAGAATTAAGAAAGACATGCATGCTCACTTAGGTTTAATTCATGGTTTTAAAATGTTTAAAACTTGGATCACATAGACCTAAGATCATGGTTCTAATATGATTAGCAACCCTAAGACTTTAATCTTTTAATCAGTTTAATAGGATTAAATTGGCTAATAAAAGGTTATAGTGTAGCAAATCTATCTATAAGGGACTTTTTGTCTAAGGCGGGTTCTGTCTAGGCTGGGGTATTTAAGTTGACGGAAACGTAACACCCCTACCAGGGAACTTACCTGGAAAGATGAATTAGATAGATTTGATGCATGCATGCAAGTTAAGGATAGTCCATTAAAGTGTTTAAATGGGACTACTTGAACTTGTTCTTATTTCATAAACAAACGTTGTTTATGAATTGGAATTAAAAGACGACTTAGACTAAAATTAGTAGCCGGATTGTCTAGGTTAATGAACCCCTAGGTAGAACATTCAGTGGGAGGTACTTGAGGCATAAGATGCTTCACTTAAACCTTTCCCATTTCTCCTAAATAGTCCATACCATGAGATCTACCCTCGAGGCACCTTTGGTGTGTCTCCCTAACAGATGGTGTTTGGGTAGGTCAATATTAAGGTGGATGGAGCTGTCTCTTATACACATCTAGATGTGTATAAGAGGATGGTGTTTGGGTAGGTCAATATTAAGGTGGATGGAGAGAGTGTTCATAGTAAGTGGGAGCGGGAAGTGCGATAGCATATCCCTTGGTCTCCCTCGTTAGGTTGAATAAAGTTACTGTGCATCGCCTCGAGGCACCCTGGGAGTGTCCCCCTAAAGGATGACAGTTTTGTGCATTTCTTCATTTGATCTCCTGTAAGAGGATAAGGTAACTTAGTCTCTTGTCCTAATATGCTTCTTCCCTATGGTGGGCTCATTAGGGCGGGACTCTGGCACTGAAAGCGAGGGGTCACACTTACACGAAATTGTTAAAGGTTAACAATTCTGGACCGAAAAATGGTGGCTGTAAAGTTCAGTTCCAAGAGTTGGTTCTGCCTAATGGTTGAGAATATACATTTGTCCTGCCTCACTGGGGCATCCAAATGGATCAACTACTAAATTTGGAAAACAATTTTCCTTTTATCTCACGGTTACCATAAAACTTCTAATAACCTCCCACTCAATTGGTTATTAGAGAAAAAGAATTAATTATCATATAATTAAAAAAATTATAAATAAATATGATAACCAACTCATCATATTATATTTATAACCTATAGTTTTAATATTTCATCATATGAAACATATAAACCATAGTCTTTTTTCTATTTTATGGTACTTAATATAAATCATATTTATATTAATTCCTCCAATTAACATATCTCATACAACACACCAATTATATCATATATAATTGAATTTCCTCTTGTTAATTTGAACATTTCAAATCGACCCCAAAATTTGATTCTCAACTTGAACTCATTGAGCTACCAAGGGGACCTTATGGACCTGTAGCTTGAAGCTCCAACGGTATGTGAATAACTAACTAAACTCTTTAGTCACGAGATCCACCATCTGTTAACTACCGGGCACTCTACTAAAGACCAACAGCTACACTCTTTGCATTACAAATATATTTCTGTATCCATATAACCAATCAACAGTGCGATAACCCTTCACAAATCGCTTGTAAATACAGCTAGGCCAATTTACCATTTTCCCCTGTAGTTACACCTAACTTCTTAAGTACCACTGATTCCTTTAATGAATAATAAATCATAGTCCTATCCTCTCTTCTAAAGAGAAGGTTTGGTCACTATGTTCAAGACCTAGAATCAGCTCTTAAGGGAGCAATTTATCTACTTACCCCCACTTTGGGGAAAGAGTGAATTCCGTGTTGTGTAACTGAGTTCCCAGCTCCCCAATTAGACGAATCCCAAAAAAGGTAGGCTTGTTTAGTTGGCAATTTGGCCACTCTCACTCATACTAATCAAAGAACCACCCTCATAGGCAGGAGTTCCCAAAACACTCAGGATTAAGGTCATGTCACCTATGGTCATTTTAGTGAAATCTAAGTCTCAATTATCAGTAGCGTTATATAAAGAGACTAATCATCTCGTGGTCCGGTCTTATATAAATTCTTTGTATAGGATACCTCCGCTCGCATGTTTCCACATGAATGTTAGGATCAGATCATTTGTAGCACTTAACAATACTTGTAAATATCTACAAAGAGGGCCGTATTCGTAGTGTCACCAGGATAAGGTATCCCTCCTTATCCTTATACTACAAACCATTTAGATTATTACTTAAGGCATGATCAACTTGTATGTCTCACATACATGCTTAAGTTACATGAAATAATCAAGGATCTTAATTTATTGGATATGAGTGAATGCAAATAAAATAACATTTATTTTATTAATAATAATGTGTGCAAACTGTTTACAAACTACGAGACTTCGGGAGAATTAGGACACCAATCCCAACAATCTCCCACTTGTCTTAATGCCTCAGGAGACTAATGTACAATACATGAAAAATAATACAATATACAATAAACTAGAGTATACTCTATACCCCAGTATCATCTCCCATTTTCCCTAGACAAGGTGCCACATGTCCCATAGACCTAGACTATCCAGATGACCCTCAAACACTTTAGACGTGAGAGCCTTTGTAAATGGATCAGCAACGTTGTGCTCCGACGCGTTCGTGACTATCACATCACCGCAATGCACAATCTCCCTGATCAAATGATACTTCCATTCAATATGCTTGCCTCTACGATGATTCTGAGGTTCCTTATAATTTGCCACAGCCCCGCTGTTATCACAATAAAGAGTGATCAACAAAGACATATTTGGAATAACTTACAAATCTGTACAGATTAAGGAACTTCCTAAGCAAAATGGCCTCTTTAGCAGCTTCACAAGCGACTATGTATTTGACTTCCATGGTGGAGTCCGCAATGTATCCTTGCTTGATGCTTCGTCAAACTACAACCCCTCCATTCAGAATGAACACTGACCCTGATGTCGATTTTTTAGAATCTCTATCAGTCTGAAAGTCAGAACCCTTACCATTGAAGAAACCAATCTTCATGTGAATTCCCTTGAGCACCAATTGGGCACAACCACAAAAGCAATCTCGGTGTTCTCTGGATGAGAATCCAGGAGGAGTGGTGCTCTGGCTATTTTGGTGAGGGAATAGAAAAGGAGGAAGAAGATTGAGATTTTTTCACAGAACTATTATATGTTGAGAGAAACCTTGTATCCAGTTTTTACAAAAATTGCACAGAATAAGGGATCACTTCCTACTCTCACGTATGAGAGAGCAAAAGGTGAGGAGAGAGTTACAACTTCCTTCCATAATTAGGTTTTCTAAAATTAAATAAATTAATTTAGTAAAATGTTTAATATAGATATATATAATAACGAACTTATCATATAATATATATGTATTAAACTATATGTTATATGAAATATAACATATACCCTATAGTTTCTATATTTTATCAAATACAACATAACCTATAGTTTCATTTCTCTCACCAATGACATTTAATGTAAATCAAATTTTGGGTCTTGAAGTAGGAGTTGGGAACTCAGTTACACAAGACGGAATTCACTCCTTCACCGAAGTAGGGGTAAGTAGATAGATTGCTCCCTTAAGTGTTGATTTTGGGTCTTGAACATAGTGGCCACATCCACTCTTTGGAAGAGATGACCCAGTCATAGTAGGACTATAACTTATTGTTCATTAGAGGAATTAGTGGTACTTAAGAAGTTAGATGTAACTATAGGGGCAAAATGGTAAATTGGCCCAGCTGTACTTACGAGCGATCTGTGAAGGGTTATCGCACTGTTGATTAGTTGATATGGACATAGAAATATATCTGTAGTGAGAAGAGTGCAGTTGTCGGTCTTTAGTGGAGTGCCCAACAGTTAACGAATGGTGGATCCCGTGACTAAAGAGTTTAGTCAGTTATTCACATACTGTTGGAGCTTCAAGGTATAGGTCCATAAGATCTCCTTGGTAGCTCAATGGATTCAAGTTGAGAATTAGTTCTTGGGGTTAGTTTGAAGTGTTCAAATTAACCAGAGGAAATTCAATTGTATATGATATAATTAGTGTGATGTATGAGATACATCAAGTGGAGGATTAATGGAAATATGATTTACATTAAGTACCATAAAATAGAAAAAGGACTATGGTTTGTATGTTTCATGAGATGAAATATTAAAACTATAGGTTTTAAATATAATATGGTAAGTTAGTTATCATATTTATTGATAATATATTAATTAATTTCTTTTTATCTAATAACCGATTGAGTGGGAGGTTATTGGTGGTTTTATGGAAACCGTGAAATAAAAAGAAAAATTGTTTTCCTAAAATAAGAAGGTTACTTCATTCGGAAAGTTACTCACGGAAAAACTATCAAGTGAAAGTGTTTCACTAAGCGATAGCTATGCAGAGACTAAACGATCGTGGAGCTTTGGCTATACGATAGTCATTCAGCTGATCGTAGCTAAACGATCGAGTACATCGTCTATACGATAAACAATATCTTATCTCCCACTTGGTCAATCGTCTACTCGATCATAGTCCTCTAGTCTCTTCCTCAAGACAAGATCATACAAAGCCCACAACTCCTAGATTCTCACACCGAGAATACCAAGGTAACCATTGTGGTGGTGTCCTTACTCAGTTCGCGGATTGAGTTATATTTGATTGGTTTCGTGGAGGCTATGTTTGTTGTATTCGTGCGGTGTACTGGTCGTTGCATTCGAGGGTTTCTATTGTTGGATGCTTGGAGACTGATCGAAGGATTCTTGAAGAATGTTTCTTCAAAGGTATGCATACTTTATCCCTTGACACTTTTGTTAGCATGCTATAATTTCGTATTGTGCATGACTTGTTAGTTTCCGTTTTTGAGACTGTAATTGTTAGTGTTCAATTCAAATGGAATTTGGAATGATCTTTTCTGCTGCTCATAGAAATCCTCATGTTCTGATTTCCTTCACCCAGCTTCTCAATCAAAGAATCCCAAAATGGTAGGCTTATTGAGTCGAAAATCTAGCTACTCTCACCCATACAAATCAAAGGACTGCCTTCATAGGCAGGAGTTCATAAATCACTCAGGATTCAGGTCATGTTATCTATGGTCATCCTGGTGAAATATAAGTCTCTATTATGAACGACTTTCTATAAAGAGAATAAATATTTTGTGGCCCGGTCTTAATATCCCCACTCACATGTCTCCACATGAATGATCAAGATCAGATCATTTGTAGCACTTTACAACAATTGTAACATCTATAAAGCAGGCCATACTCGTAGTGTCACCAGGATAAGGTATTCAGCCTTATCCATCTACTGTAGACCATTTAGGTTATCATTTAAACATGATCTACCCGTATGTCTCTACATACATGATTAAGCTACAAGATAACCTTAGATATTAGTTTATTGGTTTGTGGTTAATGCAATTAATTTTGATATAAAACATCACATATTTTATTACATAAATAAAATGTTTGTACAACACTATAGAACCCTACGAGATTTAGTGCATCAACCCCAACAGTAACACCGTTGACTAGTTAGGTTTCTATTTCAATAGGATAAACTAGGCAACTTAGTCATAATCCCAAGTGTATTATGAACTCCTGCTCATCTATTGTCCTTTGATTTGTATGGGTGAGAGTGGTCAGTTCGCCGACTCAATTAGCCTCCCATTTTGGGGACAAGACCGAGTTGGAAACTGGGAACATAATAATACAAGATAGATTTCACTCCTTCATGATTTTAGGGTAAAACAGATGAGTGTTTCCTTAAGTGGTGTCTCTAGAACTTGAACAAGGGGCCTTACCTTCTCAATTGCCTGAGAGGGTTTTCTATTTAATGGTTGGACCATAAGCCGGTTATTCATTAGAGGAGCATTGGTACTTAAGAATCCAGAGGTAACCTAGGAGTAGAACAGTAATTTGATATAGCTGGTGTTACGAACACTCATGAAGGATTAACTTATTGTCATTGGTCTATATCCGTGGACACAAAAATATATCTGTAGTGAGAAGAGTACAGTTGTGGGTTTTTAGTGGAGTGTACCCACATTTAATAAATATTAATTAATTTGGTTAATGACTTGCAAATTAATCTCATATCGTTGGAGCTTCTAATCTATAGATCCATGTTCGGTGCTAAGTACGTGTTGTTAGTTCTACCTAACCCGAAAAGAACAATATTTGTAAAGCTAGAACAACAACCTAAACTAACTCATAGTTAAAGTGGAAGTAAGAGGTCGATCCACAGGGAAATGTTATTTAATCTTTTCCTTAACCAAGTTTAACTATGAAAGCTATAAAACGAGGATTTTTTATTAAGACAAGAAACATGCTAAAAATCAAAACACAAAGGATAGTTGTAACCAAATTTAGAACAATCTTGCTTCTAATCCAAGTTAGACGTTCAATGAAATTATTATCATTGAATTCTACAAATTTAATTCAAGATCGAATTAAGCTCGCAACTACTTACTTAACTAGATTAAACTAGTCTCTACAAAGGTGGACAACTAGCAATAACCTAATCAAGAAAGTGTCCTAATCATTAATTAAGGTAGGATGGCCCTAACCCTAACCCAAACACACCTGCTGACCGCATTCATGGGCAAAGTGTGCCAAAGTTTGTGTATTATAGGAAAACAGGGATCATCACATGCGCCAATCCTTCAAAAGAAATACTCAAACAACACATGCCTCGGGATTTCTAAAATCGTACAACAGATATTCTGACGTACATCCTGATCGTTGATCATGATGCAATGCTGACATTCTCACCCACCTCAACAAATGATAGCAACTAATTAGAGCGCGAGTTTTAAGGCAGACAAGCAAATATCTCTATAAATATAGCATCAACACTTCAAAGTAAGGGGGCGAACTAGATCAGAAAAAGCCTAACTTTGTAAGGAACCATCTATTCCAAAACTCTCAATCCTTTTATAGAAGGCCACCGGAGAATCAACCTGAGAAGGAAGTCCACCACTCCACTCCACTTGTCACATCAAGCCGGCAAAATTTCACCATCAATCTTTTGTGTCAAGAGATTGACACTGATCGTGCAACCATTCCATTTTATATGTATTATCGTGTTGTAGAACATCAGTAGCTAAGACTTTAGCTAATTTGTTTCTGAACTATTTACTATTTTAATATTATCGCCATGTTCATCTCTATTCTTATCCATGTTTTTCCATCTTTCATTTCTTCACCATGAGTCACTAAACCCTTAGGGTAAGGGGGAAGGTTAATCTCATGATTCAACCATATATTAAGACGTTATCATGTTTGCTTAACATACGTTAGAAGGTATACTCACTTGTGAAAGCAAGGATCAGTATGATGATCAACATCTTGAAAGAGAAAGATTATAGAACCTTTTAAGCAACGTAAGAAGTACTTCTAGAGATTGAAATAACCTTGCGTTCCACAACACTTCCTTTTTCACATCATAGAAATATGACTAGTGAGGTAACCACCGAGAGGTGTGTTCCAATTGGAAGTAGGAACCATGATAGTATCTCCAGTGTGGTTTATTGATTTATAAACAACCTTCCCCTAAGCTCGTCCATCTTCATAGAATCTATGCATTAGTTTGCCGCATCACTCATCCATTTACCTCCTGCATTTATCAAGCTTTTTGAGACTTAACGTTTTATTAACACATTTTAATTATCGCATCACCAAATTAACGCATCTTTTGACATCTCGCATGATTTACTATCTTTCAACACTATCGCATCAAATCCCCGTGTTTGACCTTAGGTTATCCTAAGATACTCACTGTTAGGTTATACTTGGCTTACTAATAAGAAAACTTGTGATAAGCACATGACCCTTGAGATTGATTGCACACAATCGTTATTGCATAGTCTTGTTAACTTTAAGATTAAGGCATCTATTTATAGAACAATAAGTTTTTGGCACCATTGCCGGGGATTTGAAAAAGTGATTAAGTGTTTATTTTTTTTTGTAAAATTGTGCAGGACTCTCTCTGGAGTACGACAAGCTTGGGCGAGAAGCTGTTGATAGTATATGAGTACTGGGACAGATCTAGAACTCAATATTGACCTAGAGATCGAGAGAACCTTCACCGTAGAGTATGCCAAAACCGAAATAGGCATAGACAAAACATGGCCAATAACAACAATCAAAATAACTAGGCAGGACTAAACGATGGAATAGGTCAGTTGCACAAGACCATGTTTTTCTGGCTGCAGATTGTAATATCCCAATGCAGAACTATGTAGCACCTAACCTGTATGATTTTTCACCGAGAATTGCAAGACCTACTGTTGATGAGAACGCCAAGTTTGAAATTAAGCCTGTAATGTTATAGATGATCCAAAATGCCGGCCAATTCGGAGGTATGCAAAGCGAAGACCCATACGCACATCTCACCAATTTTTTCAAGATGTGCAATACATTCTCAATACTAGGCATAACTCTAGAAGGAATTCGACTCTATTTATTTCCGAGACGAGGCCAAGAAGTAGGCCCATTTGCTAGAACCCAACGAGATCATTTCATGGGACCAACTAGTTGAGCGCTTTATGAAGAAATTCTTCCCTTCCACCGTTAATGCAAGAAGAAGGCGGGAAGCTTTAAACTTCGAACAAGCATACAATGAGACCCTAAGCACCGCATGGGTGAGGTTCTGACGTTTGGTTGAGAATCCCACATATCGGCATTCCTAATTGTGTCCTCATGGAAACCTTCTATAATGGATTAAATAGAGCAACGCAAGCTGTTGCAGATGCCTCGGCAGTAGGGATTTTATGGACAAAACTTACACTGAAGCCAAAGTGATATTAAACCGCATTTCACGAATCACAGACAATTGGCTTGACAATGTTATGGGGGCAAAAACACAGAAAAGAGAAAGATGAAGGGAATATTATTCTAGTCGACACAGTGACCTCATTGGCCACACAAATGGCCACAGCCACCTCTCTTCTTCAAACTATGGCAATAATCCAAGGAGTGCTGAATCAAAATGTCGTGCAGGCCAATACACTAACACAAGTCGCTGCGATCAGCTGTGTCCAATGCGGTGATGCCCATTCAGTTTATGTCTGCTTAGCTGCCCAGCAATCCGTATTCTCCATTCATAACAACTCATTCAGTAGTACATATAACCCTGGCTGAAGAAACCACCCCAACTTTAGATGAAGAGGTAACATAGATTAGGCAGGACAAAAGAATCTGGATCAGAACCACCAGGGACATAAAGGGAACCCTCCAGGATTCCATCAAGTGCCGCAGGGCCACCAACACCATAAAAACAGACATTCTTACAATTATAGCCAAACATCCAGCTCAAACACTTCAACTTCTCTAGAATCTCTATTGGAAGAGTATATTAAAAAAATGACGCATTAATTCAATCATTAGCTTCATCAATTAGAAGTTTGGAAGTGTAAGTAGGACATCTAATGAGCAAATTAAAAAGCAGATAGTCGAGAACCCTACCGAGCAATTCAGAGGTTTCGCGAGGAAATGGGAAGGAGCAATGTCAAGCTGTGACGTAGCAGAAAAAGGCTCACGTGTCAATAACCCACAAAGAAGCAAGACCAACAAACGAAGTAATTACCACTAAACACACATCAACTATTGCTAATTCTCCCATCAACATCGCAAAAGAAAACACCATTACGACCAACACACCCAACAACATTATCTCTCCAACGTCAGAACCACTTGTTGAAAAAGTATTAATGCAACACGTCTCCCAAAACATCGGTCCAACACCAACATCGCAAGCAACCAAGAATGCTGAAGAGTAGGCACCTGCTCAGGAAATGAGGCAGGATCCTCTGCCATTTCCTAGAAGGCTAAAAAAAAAGATGACAACAAACAGTACAAACGATTCTTGGACGTCCTAAAGCAACTTCACATCAATATACCTCTTGTAGAGGCACTTGAACAAATGGCCAGTTATTTAAAGTTTCTTAAAGATACTCTTGCAAACAAAAGGAAACTCGGGGAGTACGAAATAGTTGCATTAACGCATGAATACAGTGCGTTATTTTAAAACAATCTCCCCAAGAAACTGAAGGACCCTGGAAGCTTCACACTGCCTTACTCCATTGGGGGAAAAGAAGTTGGCAATGCGTTATGTGACCTAGGAGCTAGTATTAACCTAATGCCATTTTCCATTTTTAGAAACTTGGGTATTGGTGAGGCAAGACCCACCACTATGACCATGTAACTAGTGGACAGGTCGATAATGCATCCCAAAGGGAAGATTGAAGATGTGCTCGTACAAGTTGATAAGTTCATATTTCCCGATGACTTCATTATCTTGGACTATGAAGCAGGCACAGATGTCCCTATCATCCTAGGTCGCCCATTTTGGGCTATAGGGGGTGCGTTAATCAATGTACAGAAAAGGAAATTGACAATTTGAGTCGACGATCAAAAAGTTAAATTCAACGTATTCAATGCATTGAAGTACCCCGACGATATGGAGACCTGTCAGTACATGGATGATCTGAGAATTGAGCATTGGGATGAAATATAGAAGAAGCTTGAAGATGAGGAAGTTAAAAACAATGCAATCATGAGAGAAGTCCGTGCGTTGGTAAAAACAGATCTTGGTTTTGAGTCATTAAATATATTTGAACGTACCCTGCAAAAAATTAAGCCATCCTTAGAGGAGTCGCTTGAAGGAATGATATATCATGAATGGAAGAATACAGAATCAATAAGCACTTAAACTAAATTTAATTTGAGTTTTAAGCATGTTCTTCATATGATATTCAGAAGAGGGTTTGAAACACATATTACCATTGAAGATTTCACCACTAATTCAGCTGAAAACACCAAGATAGAGCTTGAATCACCAAGAGGACTACCACCGAGATCTTCTCTACTATACTCGAGCTGGAATGTGTGGTGGAAATACTTGACAAGTTGAATTGATGAAGAACAAGAGCAGGGTTTTCAGGGTTATCAGCTCAGAAAAGTATATTTCAGTAATCTCGCTGGTCTTCATGCATGGAGCTTCAATATATAGGTCAAAACCATGCAAATGTATAGGATTGCATGTTGGGCAGCTCCAGCTTGAAGACTAGCAATTGAATTTGGTGATTCTCCAATAAATATGGTTAGTGGATTTTTCCCAAAAAATGGAAAAATCCACTAACTATGAATATTTTCAAAAAACATTATTATTTTCATTAGTTTTATACAATTAATTCAAAATAATTAATTAGATAAAACTAATTTTTAATTGATTTTTAATTAAACTTTTCAATTAAAAATAATATTAATTTAATATCTGAATATTAAATTAATACAATATTTACAATAAATCAATTTTATATTTAAACCATAATTTAAATAATAATTTATTTTCTAATTTCATTTAATTTCAATTAAAATAAACATTTATGATTGAATCATATACAATCAATCGAAAACCCTAAATTCATACATCAATACTCAATTTTTTATTCCAATTTAATGGACCTACAGATCATGAGTTCCAACGATCTATAATTAATTCGTTAAAACTCTTTAATCGAATTAATTACTATTCATTAACTATTAAGACACACCACTATAGATCGATAGTTGTACTCTCCTCACTATAAATATATTTTTGCCCATATAAACAATAATCAATAAGCCAATCCTTCACAGGTTGTTTGTATTTACAGCTAAATCAAAATTACCGTTTTACCCCTGTAAATACATCTTGTTTCTTAAGTTCCCACTGACCCTCTAATGAGTAATTCAATTCAGAATACTACTTATGAATCATGTCCTTTCTCTACCAAGAGAAGGCGGGGACTTGATTGTTCAAGACTGGGAATCAGCACTTAAGAGAACCTATCTGCGAACCCTAAGATGGGTAGGAGTGAATTTCATCTTGTAGGGCTATGTCCCCAGCTATTGATTCGGTCTTATCCCCAAAAAGGAAGGCTTATTGAGTAGTGTTGTTAGACTACTCTCACCCTTCATATAAAAGGATAATCCCGAATAAACAGGAGTTCATAGCTAGCTTAGGATTAAGATCGAGTTATCCTAGGTTACTTAAAAATGAAATAGTTAGTTTTGACAGTAAATGGTCGTTACAAAGAAAAGTGACTATTTCGTGGTCCAGTCTATATGCAAACTCATTGCATAGCCCCCACTATGTCTTTACATGAATGATCTGTGGATCACACCATTTGTATTAACTATACAAAATGGGTCGTATCCCATAGTGTTACCAGGATGAGATACCCAATTTCATCCATATACTTATTAGACCATTTAGGCTATATACTATTAACTTGATCATATTTATGTCACTACATAAAGTTAAAGTATTCATACTATAGCCATGGATATGTTTATTGGATTTTCATAATAGAGTGCAAAATCAACAACTTTATTGAATAAAATATTTTTATTGATAAATAAATTTTTTAACACAAATTACGAGTTCTAGGACATTCCCAACAATCTCCCACTTGGACTAAAACTCCAGTGAGAATAAATATATATACTACAATGTAGAGAAACATAAAGGGAAAATACAATAAGCTAGGGCATCTTTAATACCATAGATATTCTCCCACTTGCCCTAGATTACGTTGCTTGGAGTCCTAGTTCAGATAGGTGGCCTTCAAACACTTTAGCCGAGAGGGCCTTCGTAAATGGATCAACAAGGTTGTCTTTAGAGGCTATCTTTGTGACGATCACGTCTCCTTGGTGTACTATCTCTCTGATGAGATGGTACTTTCTCTCAATATGTTTTCCACGTTTGTGACACCTTGGTTCTTTGAAGTTGGCAACAACACCACTATTGTCACAATACAATGTGATAGGTAGATGCATATCTAGAACTACTTCCAAGTTAGCCAAGAATTTGCATAGCCATACTGCTTCTTTAGCAACTTCACATGTGGCTACATATTCTGCTTCCATTGTGGAGTCAGCGATACAACTTTGCTTAATGCTTCTCCAAACTATAGCTCCTCCATTGAGAGTGAAAATTGATCCTGAAGTAGATTTCCTTGAATCCACATTAGTCTGAAAATCAGAATCAGTGTATCCGGTAAGGATCAAATCCTTAGGTCCATACACAAGCATATAGTCCCTCGTTCTCCTTAGATACTTAAGAATGTTTTGTACAGCAGTCTAATGACTGTGTCCTGGATTGGATTGGAACCTGCTGACGATTCCAACTGTAAAGCATATGTTAGGGCCTGTACATAACATCGCGTACATCAAACTCCCAACTACAGATGCGTATGGAATTCTTGTCATTTTCTAAACATCTTGAGGTGTTTTAGGGCACTGTTCTTTTGACAAATGAATTCCATGTCTAAAAGGTAACATACCTCTTTTGGAATTTTACATATTATATTTTGACAACATCTTGTTAATATAAGATGCCTGAGAAAGTGCTAGGGTTTTATTCTTTCGATTCCGAAAGATCTGTATTCCTAGAACGTATTGAGCATCACCCAAATCTTTCATTTGGAATTGTGTTGCTAACCATCTCTTTACGTCTGCAAGGAAGCTTGTTTCATTACCAATGAGCAAGATATCATCAACATAAAGAACTAAGAATGCTACAATCTTGTTGACTTTCTCGTATACACAAGGTTCGTCAACATTCTGTTCAAAACCATAAGATTTGATCGCAGTATCAAATCTTATATTTCATTATCTTGAAACTTGTTTTAATCCATAAATGAATCGTTTAAGCTTACAGACTTTCTGCTCCTGTCCTTGTTTGATGAACCCTTATGGTTGAGACATAAAAATACTTTCATCAAGATGGCCGTTCAGAAAAGCTGTCTTGACATGCATTTACAATATTTCATAGTCATAATATGTGGCAATGGATATAAGTATTCTAATTGATTTTATCATGGCAACAAGAGAAAAAGTTTCTTCATAATCAACCCCTTCTCTTTGGGTAAAACCTTTTACCAAGAGTCTGGCTTTATAGGTTTGCACCTTGCCACTTTGGTCTCGTTTTCTTGTAGATCCATTTGCAACCTATAGGTTTAACCCCATGTGGTTGATCTACAAGTTCCCAGAAAGAGTTGAAGTACATAGACTCCATTTCAACATCCATGGCTTTTATCCACTATTCCCTGTCAACATCTTCCATTGCCTTTTTAAAGGTTAATGGATCCTCTAATCCATCATCATGTATGATGTTTTGTGTTTCTGTTAATCCCATATAGCGTTCAGGTTGTTGAATAACCCTCGCACTACGTCGAGGCATACTCAATTCTTGAGATGGATGTGACGGGAAAACAACAGTTGTTGATGGACCAACTTGATCAACAATTCTTGTTGATGTTTCTATAACATCTTTGGTCATTTCTTGCAATATAAGTTTACTGCGTGGTAGATGATTTTTTATATGATCTTCTTCCAAGAATGTAGTGTTTGTTAATACAAATACTTTATCTTCTTGGGGATCATAGAAAAATCTTCCTTTTGTTTCTTTGGGGTATTCTACAAAAAGGCATAATTTCAAACGTGTTTCCAGTTTCTTAAGTCTTTTGTACCAACACATGTGCTGGACAACCCCAGATACGGAAATGATGTAAACTTGTTTTGCATCCTTTCCATAATTTATACAGTGTTTATGAAACACTTTTTTGAAGAAAAAACGTTTAGAATATATACAACAGTTTGTATTGCAAACCCCCAAAAGGATTGAGGTAACTGAGTATAACTCATCATTGATCGGATCATGTCAAGTTTTGATTTCTCTTTTCTGCAACACCATTTTGTTGTGGTGTTCTAGGTGCTGTTAGCTGAGATTGAATTCCATGATCTACTAGATAGTTCTAGAATTGTAAATCCATATACTTATCACCTCGATCAAATCGAAGTGTTTTAATTCTTTTACTTAACAATTTTTTTTTTGTCTCGGTCTTAAATTCTTTGCATTTTTCAAGATTTTCAGACTTGTGACTGATTAAGTAAATGTAGCCATATCTTGAGCAATCATCAACAAAACTGACAAAATACAGATAGCCTCCTCGTGCTTTTACATTCATCGGACCACATAGGTCTGGATGTATTAGTTTGAGAGGCTCTTTGGCACGAAGACCTTTTTCAGAAAAAGATCTTTTTGTCATTTTTCCCTCAAGACATGATTCATATGGAAGTAAAGATCTATCTTCTAATTGACTTAGATGATCGTTTTTTACCAATTTCTCAATCCTATTGAGATTAATGTGACCAAGTCTGAGGTGCCAAAGATAGGCGTCAGGAGAAATTTTCTGTTTTTTATTTTGAGTCTCAGCCATTTTAAATATCTCTACATTTAGAGTGGCTTTTGCTTCAGTTGGTTTTAATATGTACAAGTTATTTTCGAGTCTTGTAGAACAAATATAAACACCTCTTGAAAAAAAAAACACTTAATTAGTTTCAAAAGATATTCTGTACATATTTTCTAGCAAACAGGAAATGGAGATTAAGTTTTTTTTCATCTTAGGTACATAATGCACATTCCTAAGTAAGATAAAAGATTCTCCACAAAATAGCTTGACATCCCACTACATGAGCTGAAATGACTTCACCCGTTCTCACCTTGTAAGTCATTTCCTATTTAGAAAGTTCTCTCCAAGAACTAGTTTCTTTTAGAAAAGTGAAAACATGATTAACGACACTTGAATCTAATATCCAGGTTAGGTGAGTATTCTCCACTAGACATGTTTCAACTACTAGTAAATCTGATTTACCTTGTTTTTCTTTTTCCGCTTTCTTTTCAGCCAAATACTTTAGGCAGTTACGCTTCTAGTGTCCATCCTCTCCACAATGGAAACACTTTCCTTTGGGAGTCTTGTTTTTGTTTTTGGTTTTCTTAGCAATGGTTTTCTTATTCCCTCTACCTTTTTTCTTCATTTGTACAAATTTGTCTTTAGAAGAAGAGCGAACAAACTTTTTATTATCAGTGGGTCTTGTTCCAGATGATGACCCCTTAAAAAACTTCTTAGGTTTAGAAATAACATTTACTTCTTTCTCCTTAAGTTTCATCATAGACTGATATGCCTGTAACTTGTTCAACAAGGTGGTCAAATTATAAGTAATTTTGTTCATAATAGCATTGGTTTTGAATGGCAGATAACTCTCCAGGAGAGATTCCAATATCATACTTACTTGACTTGTTTCATCTATCATCGCTCCATGAGCCTTAACAACATTAAAATGGACCATCATATCGAGAACATGTTCTCTAACGTTAGTTCCATCTTTTATGCGAGTAATGTAGACATACTTAATGGTTTCATGTTGAACAGAGGATGACAGTTGCTCGAACATCTCCTGAAGCAACGCCATTATCTCACAGATGGTGGGCATTACCTCGTGTTTCTTATTAAGTACATCAGATATACTTGCTAAGATGTAGGCCCGAGCTTTCTCATTAGCCCTTACCCACCGATCATAGATGCCCCAAACATTTCGGTTCACTGTTGTACTGGGAATCGGAGGACATTCCTCTGTCAATACAAACCTCAAATCATCCATAACTAATATTGTATTGATGTTGGATTTCCAGTTTGAATATCTTTCATCGTTAAATTTATCGGAAGCTAGTAGTTGTATGATTGAATTCGACATTGCTGAAATAATCTAAACAAATTCTATTAAACTTTATGCATCTAAGTCCAATTTTAGTAAAATAATAAAGTACCCAATAAATCTTTATTTATTACCAACGATATTTTAGTGATTTAAAACAGTTGCTATCGAGGGGCAGTCAACAATTCCTTTACTGAAGCAAGACAAATTCTTGACCAAATACTATATCAGAATAACTCTTTACTCCTATAGATCTTTTGGTTATCGTTTCTAGTCAAGATCTTTACTAACAATTAGTAATTCTTGTAAGTGTGACCCGCCATTTTCAGATATTATAGAACGGTATGAATATGCCCCCGAAATGGAAGACAATACCCAACACAGAACTATAAGACCTATTCATTATTGAAACTTGGGTTGTTCCGAATCCTATGTTACAACCCTCCGTGGGGATCGCCGTGGTTAATGACTAGCTAGTGCCGCCTAAAAATGACAGCAAGTGCAACATAGGAATCTTACGGTTCAAACTAATAGAGGAGACCATAGGACAATGTTGACGCATTTCCTTCACCCACTTACTATGAACTACTTCCCCATTCACCTTGTTATTGACCCATATAAACACTTTCTGAATAGAGTGGTCGCGGTAAAAGCGACACGAAGCGGAGCAGGATCTCACGGTATGAACTCTTGAGGACATGAGAGTTAATAACTATATATCGAATATTTTGTTAATCTCCCACTAAAGTGTTCTAAATATTTGGGTATTCATTTACTTAGGTTAAAACGAGTAACTTTTAAACAACCTAAGTCTATGTTATTTTTATCCAAGTATAACATTTATATTTGGATATAACCCTATGATGTCTAAGCATGTAAACTAGTTTTAAACCTCACATCGCTCACGCAAGCTTATAAAATCAATTAACAATGCTCATTCTTTCGATCATAATCCCTAGGTAGAAGGTGTTACGTAAACCGTCAACTTAAGTACCCCTAGCCTTAGACAGGTTTATGAACCGATTTGAATTTGTAATCAAATTTTATAAGGTAACAATCTATTTTAATGGTTAAAGCTAGTTGTTAACCTAAGTGAGCATGTTGTATCTCTTTGTTATGGATTTTAATGTCTAATTCAATTTTATAACAACTTACAAAAATTAGACATGCTAAACATCCACAACATTCATCAAAGACATTTTAGTACAACATTTATATTAAAAAAAAAAACCTATACATGCATACTATATATTATAACAATTTATAACATACTTTCAATGCATGTAACATGCTTCTTACGGTGGGATTTTAAACCTACATGGTAACCTGTATGCATATACAAGATTTATTTAATTATTACCTACATCACATGCATAAACAATTAAACACATACTTATATGGTTTTCAGTTTCGGCATTTTTTAAGTAAACAAAAGCCTATGTATTACAAAAAATAGTTGACAGCTCCAAACTGCTTCTAGACCGCTTCAAACCGCTCCAAACCGAACCCAAACAGCTTGAACCGAACTAGAATAGCCTGAATTGGACCAGCAAAAAAACCTTTTAAGGCCGAACCAGATAAGACCAGAATCAAACCAGTCGAACTAGCTGCTCTCGCTAGTTTTGGTATCGCTCGATTCAACTCTTGCTCAAACTTGATCTCTCGTTCCATGCTTTAAAATCGCGCTTGAACTTGATTCAAAATCTCGCTCAACTTGATCTTTCTCTCGAAATTCCAATACAATCTCGTTCGAACTGGAAATCTCACTCAAACTTGATTCAAAATCTCGTTTGAACTTGAAATTTTGCTTGAAAGTTCCATCAGAATCTCGCTTGGAACGAAATCTTGCTTGGACTTACATCAATATCTCCCTCTCACTGGTAAGGAACATCTTGCTCTCGCTGGAAAGGGAAATCTCGCTTGAACTTCAACAACGAGATTTAAGCAGAAGTTGATGAACTGGAATCTGCAACTTGACCTTCTTCACTTCTTGCTTCAACTACATCCTAATTTCAACTTCTAATGACTCCATATGAATTACAAACTTTCCTCTCTTGCTCTAGAAATTAGATAGACTCCTTTCCTAGATTGCATTTACCCCTTTTATTTCAATTTCGCACATATTATCTCTTCCACACTAAAACCCCCATTTATCGCTCTAGTTAAAAATTCAACTAAACGAAACAAATCACGCTTCTCTATGGATCGACTCAGACTTACCACTGTTGCTACGTTTTAGTAGTAATAGGAGTAATTCGATATTTATAAATTTTCTTTTGTTTCAGTTTGGAGTCGAATTAACGACGTCGATTCTCCATGCGGACAAAAGTGGCGCCATTGTTGGGCAAGCCATTGACGTTTCGTTAGTTAAATTTCTAGTTAGAGTATTCTTTTGTTTTTGATTTGTTTTCCTTTATGTGTCAGTATTTTAAGCATGGACAAATATCATCAATAAGGATGGGAGCAATCCAGTGGAGCATCTCGGCTTATTGATGAGGTTCGTGACCTTTGAGGTCAACTTGCTAAATTAACTTCTTTAGTTAGTCAGTTGGTTATAGGTAACTCACAGCAGGTGCAAGCATGTAGGTCTGATCACCTTGAGCAAGCATGCCCAAATTTGCAGTGGAGCCCTATACCACGAGACTACTCCATGAAATAGTATCTTAGTTATATGGATGGCGATTTCCAAGGGCCCACATGGGAGGAGTCTTATGGCTATGGAGACCTAGGATGGGACCAGTTCCACTATGATTCATCCCCTGCCACATCCGACATGACGATGCATGCTCACACTGTCAATTCAAGTATGTCATTAGAAGACGTGATTAGACAACTTACTATTAACAATATTGTTTTTCAGCAGAAGATGCGTGACCTCTAGGAGAGCTTTAGTCTTCAGACTGAGGTTGGAACTAATCTTCAGAGTTTGAGAGACTTAGTCACTCAATCTTTTGATTTAGTTGAGAGAGGATGTGAACCCCTGCTACACACATCTTTTGACATCATCGGGGCATGCGACGATGAGGTAACCTATGTCAGCATCGAGGATGAGTTGGAGCATAGCATGCCAAGGCTAGAACCAGTTTGTGAGGACTATGATGAACCTGAGCCTAAACCCGTCAATTTCCAAGTGATGGAGTTAGAGGTTGAAAAACCTCGCCCTGTTTTTCCATCTGGTATATCGTATATTTTTTAGCTTTGTTCTTCTTGTTCTCAAGAGTCAGTTGAGTCAAACTCTTTATTTTCTATAGAGTCAGTCCTTGAGTATTTTATTTATTTCCTTTTATAAATTTGAAAAGTACGAAATTCGACTTGTCTGGTTCTCTTCAAAAGATGAAGAGCCTTATAGCCTTACCGGGTTATATCGACTCATCCAAGAAGGGACAAGAGAAATACGAGAATTTCTTTGTGCCTTGACAGGGGACAAGTCATGTCGAGCAACCTACGTTTAAAAATTGCCCTTCCTGGAGGGAGTCAGGTGACAAAATTTACTGTTTTCTTTATTTGTTTTCTAGACTAGATTTCTTTTTGTTTTTGTTTTGTAGGGATGGCCTAGAGAAGAGGAGCATCTTTTTTAGGCGAGCCTATTACCACCACCATCCTGTGTGCAACTATGTTTTTAGGGGAGTTTTCTGTTCCCTTGTCTTTATTTTCATTGGGCTTAGATTAAAGATACATTGGGGATAATGTATCGTTTTAAAGTTGAGGGTGGTAGTTATATATGCATGTCTGGCAAGTCCTTGAGCACCTGAGCTCGGACTTTGTGGTTGAATTGTTGATATGACTTTTATGATACATGTATTGTGATAATGACTTTCTGTGGTAGGATTTAGATAACTCTTTCCTTGATCTGTTTAGGGTTCACAGAATGTATGCATGATTTTGGGCTAAATTTTAAAAAATTTCTTGGTTCCCTTGCATATTTTCAGCACATAGCCGTCTTATTTGTGGTTTTGAATGCTTAGGATTGGATTATTTGGTCCATACGCTTGTTGTCACTTCGAAAGGTCTAGGTGTGGGTTGTTAAGTAACTCAACTTAGTAATGCATGCTTAGGTTTTTTCCAAGAACTTCTGTTGTAAAGTAAAAGCCTGTTGTATGCTAATTAAAAGGCAGGCATGTTGTAGAGTAAAAGAAAGTTTGTATGATATTTTTGAAGGGGATTACTCCTCTTTCTCGAGTTATGATTAACCTGAGGCAGCTATGACACCCGTAGTTTCCCTCTGAGCTAAAGTACCCCGAGGAATGAGTAAGCTCCGACACCTTTTAGGAGAAAATGCTCGTAGTTGGATGATTTGCATGACACCCGTGTGGGCAAGCCAAAATGAAATCGATGTGTCTAGATAAAGGCTTTCCTCTTTCGTGTGTATAAAAGTGAAATAAAAATAGCAAAAAAAAAAAAAAAAGGGTTTTGGTTCCCTTAAGTGTTTCATTGCCAACTTGAGTCTAGGGAGGTTAATGTTGATCCTCCGAGCCAGAGTAGGGGAAAAACGAGTTGAGGGCTGAATAAAACTTTCTCGGTCTAGTAGAGACCTAGATAGGATTTTCTAAGCACACACACCACGTGGGGGATAAAGAATTTGTTTTAAAATTTTTGATTAAGTGCATGCATTTGTGACCCTTTCTTTGAGAAGAGTTTTTTATCTTTAGCCTTGAGATCTGAGTTGCTCATTTGCATTATAAGTTTCTAACCTATATTTTGTTCTGTCTTGCTTGGGACGAGCAAGAATTAAGTTGGGGGTTCTTCTTAGCTCTCAAAAGAGCTATTATTCTTAGCTTAATTTTAGGCTTGCTAATGGATTTTATGTGTTTATTGTCTTATTTTTTAGGTATCATGCACCGAGGAGGTAGAACTAAGAAATCGGAGTCAAAATGGGGTTAATTTGAAGAAATTTGCAGTAGATTTAAGCATCTGGGCAAAGAATAAAAAGACCAAAATGCCTCTGTTGGAGCATCATAACGCTCAAAATTGCCTAACCTGACGCTCGTGCAACGCTTGAAGGCAATAGCTTGAAGTATAGGGGAGTGTTGCAACGCTACCCATAGTGTCGCAACGCTCCGGAAGATCAACATCGCCACCATTGCAACGCCATGTGATGCTTGACCCTGACGCTGGAAGACAGAAGTGCAACATTGCAACGCTTCTTTAGAGCGTCGCGACGGTGCGAACATTGACAGACAGGCACGGTTGGCATGCGCGCAAGTGAGCGTTACAACGCTATTTTCAGCGTTGCGACGCTGCCTCAATTTCTATAAATATTCCCTTCTTCTTTATGTCAAAATATGCCGAATTTAGGAGGCCAAATTGATGGAGGCCAAAGTAAAACTCGACCATTTGTCCATTCCCTTCAATTTTCGATATATTTAGGTTAGTTTCGCTTTTTATTTTGAGTTTTAATCAATGGAACGAAGGTGTACCTCCGATTTGTCTATGAATTAAGAGGTAATCTCTGTCTAGTTTCGTTGAGCAAGAGCCCTGTGTTTAATTTCTTGAAGGTTTCTTAATTAATTTAACTGCAATCTTGTGAATTCTTTGGTTGGATTTTTTTTAATCTTAATGGAGTTTTCATAAATTCTTCTGACAAATTAATTTGTTGAAATTCTTGTTTGCAAAATCATTCTAGCCTATGCATCATTGATTGATTTAGTTGCAAGTATTAGGATCGCATGTTTAGGTTCTAGACTTTTTTTGGCCAAACTCATGTATGCCCTAGTATAATCTTTCCAAATAAATCATGCTACAAGATATGGCTTTTCGGCTTGTAGTATGTCTCAACAATTGAACCCTTTCTATACCCAGGTGGAGGAAGTTGACTACGAGGAAACTTTCTCACCTGTTGCTATGCTTAAGTCTATCTGCATCCTCCTATCCATTGCCTCATATTATGATTATGAGATATGGCAAATGGATGTCAAGACTGCTTTTCTGAATGGTAATCTTGAGGAGACCATTTATATGGTGAAACCTGAGGGATTCATAGCCCAAGGTCAAGAGCAAAAGGTTTGCAAACTGAATTGGTCCATTTATGGACTGAAACAGACGTATCGATCTTCGAATATAAGGTTTGATACTCCGATCAAATCTTATGGCTTTAACCAAAATGTTGATGAGCCTTGTGTCTACAAGAAAATCATCAACAGTTTAGTAGTTTTCCTAGTGTTATATGTAGATGATATCCTACTCATGGGAATGATGTAGGTTTACTGACTTTAGTTAAGAACTGAATAGTGACCGAATTCCAAATGAAATATTTGGGAGAGGGTCTGTTTGTTCTTATGATTTAGATCTTTCGGGATCGAAAGAACAAAGTGCGAGCGCTGTCTCAGGCATCATACATTGACAAGATGTTGATCAAGTACTCGATGAAGAACTCCAAGAGGGGCTTTTTTCCTTTTTGTCATGTAGTTACTTTGTCTAAGGAGCAATGTCCTAAGACACCTCAAGAGGTTGAGGAAATGAGACGGGTCCCCTATGTTGGGATTGGTGTCCTAATTCTCCCAGAGTCACGTTGTTTTTTAAAGATACACATTGTTTGATGAATAAAATAATTGTTATTTCATTATGGCATTTACTCATATCCAATAAACAAAGCTCCTTGGTTGTCTTATGTGAACTTAAGCATGTACATGTGATATACAAGTAGATCATGCCTTAAGTGATAACCTAAATAGGTCTATAGTATAAGGATTAAGGTGGGATATCTGATCTTGGTGACACTACAGATACAACCCGCTTTGTAGAGGTTTGCAAGTGTTGTAAACTACTACAGATGGTAGATCCTAACCATTCATGTGGAGACGTGCGAGCGGGGGTGTCCTATACAAAAAGTTTGTATAAGACCTGGACCACGAGATGAATAGACTCAGTATATAACGCCGTTGATACTAGAGACTTGCATCTCACCTAAACGACCATAAGTGACTTGACCTCAATCCTGAGTGTCTTGGGAACTCCTACCTTTCAGGGCGGTCCTTTGATTAGTATGGGTGAGAGTGGCCAGATTGCCAACTCAACATGCCTACCTTTTTTAGAACTTGTCTGATTTGGGAGCTGGGAACCCAATCCACAAGATGGAATTCACTCCTTTCCCAAAGCAGGGATAAATAGAGAGATTACTCCCTTAAGGGCTCATTTCGGGGCTTGAACATAGTGGCCACAACTTCTCTTTGGAAGATAGAACTCAGTCATAGTAGGAATATGACTTATGTTCATTAGAGGGATCAATGGTACTTAAGGAGTTAGATGTAACTATAGGGGCATAATGGTTATTGGCCCAACTGTACTTATGAGCGATCTGTGAAGGGTTGTCGCACTGCTGATTGGTTAAGATGGACACATAATATATCTTTGGTAAGGAGAGTTCAGCTGTTGGTCTTTAGTGGAGTGCCTGGCAGTTAACAGATGGTGGATCCCGTGACAAAAGAGTTTAGTTAGTTATTCACGTACTATTGGAGCTTCGAGCTACAGGTCCATAAGATCTCCTTGGTAGCTCAATGGATTTAGTTGAGGATCAGTTCTTGGTGTTGATTTGAAATATTCAAATCGATAAGAGGTAATTCGATTATATATGATATGATCGGTATGATGTATGAGATACATTAGTGAAGGATTAATGTAAATGAGATTTAAATTAAGTACCATGGAATAGAAAAAGAACTATGGTTTATATATTTCATGAGATGAAATATTAAAACTATAGGTTAT
This sequence comes from Benincasa hispida, assembly GCF_009727055.1. Classification (NCBI taxonomy): domain Eukaryota; kingdom Viridiplantae; phylum Streptophyta; class Magnoliopsida; order Cucurbitales; family Cucurbitaceae; genus Benincasa; species Benincasa hispida. Next base: position 5,539,812 of record NC_052355.1, read on the forward strand.
AAATATAGTATGATAAGTTGGTTATCATTTATATTTATAATAATATTAATTATTGGATTATTAAATCTTTTTCTAATAACCAATTGAGTGGGAGGTTATTGGTGGTTCATGGTAATCGTGAGATAAAAGGAAAATTGTTTTCCTAATTTTATTAACTTTTTTTGAAAAGATTTTATCAAAAATTGATTTGAGATTTCTCTCTCAGAAAATAATCTCACGGAGCTTGTCAAGTAAATACAGATTTACTAAGCGACAACTTGTTTTAGTAAACGATCATGTAGTGTTTTGTAAGCGACATACACGGTACTAAGCGATGAACTAAACGATCGCTTAGCTTTTGCTAGACGATTGCTTAGCTTTTGCTAGATGATCGTTTAGCTTTTGCTAGACGATTGGGCATCGACCTATGCGATAGGTTTCTATCTTCTCCCACTTGCCTAATCAGGTACACGATTTTGATTCCTCCTTTGTCTGCCTCAAACCAAGTCCAAATAAAACCACCCTCTTGATTCTCATACCGAGAATACCAAGGTAGCCTTCTTAGTGGTGTCATACTCAACTTGACACTGTCGAGATTCTGTGGAGGCTATTCGTGCTGTTGGGTAGTTCGTGACGGAGGCGATCGTTGAGTTCGAGTGCGAGGTGTTCGTGCTATGTAGCGGTCATGTTGGTCGAGCGTTCGAGGTTGCTGTGTTCGAGCATTCATGAGCAAGGAGCGTGGAGATGAGTCTACAAATGTTCGTAGCATTTTCCTTGTTCATTTGTAGTTATCATACTGTAATTTCTATACTGATTGCATAAATGTATGTTTTGTTTACGACTGTAATTGTAATGTTCATACATGAATGTAATTTGGAATGATCTATTCTGCTATTCATGGAAATCCTCGTGATCTATTATCTTCAATTGATATCAGAGCCAGGTTTTTCTGTTATTCCAAATTACAACTCTGTTTTGAACTTCATTTCACAGTCGTGGTGGGTTTTCTGCATTTGTGGTTAATTGTTTTCTCCATTTGTGGATGAAGTTGATGAATGTTTCGGGTTTAATTGCCTTTTTGTTAAAGCTTTCTGGAATTACAAAGTGTTAATTTGTAGGAGCCTTTGTATTTTTGGACATAATTAACTTTGCAATCGAGTCTGTAATTCAAAGAGTTTGAGTTAGTCGAGTCGTTCGTGATGAAGTTTTGGAGCATGGAGATGCGGATCTCAACGAAGAAGAAGACCAAGCGTTGGTCGTATCGTGTAGCCTAAGGTAAACGATCATTGGGATTTAACAATGTGATCGTTTAGATTTTTCTAAACAATCGTGTAGTATTTATTAAACGCTCGTCTTGCTAATGCTAAGCGATGGGATAAATTGTTTACTCTATCGCATAGTGTTGGTTGCCTGATCTCATAGGCGTTGGAGGTACACGATCATAATGGGAGAATGTGATGCTCATCGTTTAGTAAAAGGCACGCGCTAGACGATCGTGTAGTTAGCAAGCCTCATCGCTTAGTTACTACCTATGATCACGCATATACGATACGGAGGCGCTAGCTAAGCGATCGCTTAGGCGATGGTGCTTCGCGACATCATAGTCGTTTAGTGATCGCGGAAGGCGGGCGTTGTGTGGAGCGCGCTAAGTGATCGTGTACCTCAGGCTTCATCGCTTAGTAAAAGGCACGATCGTGTAGTAATAGCTAAACAATCGTTTAGATTTTTCTAAATGATCGTGTAGTAATTGCTAAACGATCGTTTAGCTCTAGGAGCATTGGTAAGCAATAGAGCAAAGCGTTTGTTTTATTGTGTAGACGATCGTGGGGAGTTTAGTACATGATGCTTGGAGATGCAATGCTTTGCCCGAGCGGTTCAATACCCAATTCACCTGTTTGAACCAGAGACTCCTTCTCTTTGTAATAGTTAGCTTTAAGTTTTGTGTTTTTAAGGAAATTTACCCGATTCATCAACATTGGTTTATTATACATGTGATGTATGGTGCTTAATGCCAAAGTGTTTGACATATAATTTAAAACCCACCTTAGGTTGTGCAATTATTCATGTATCATGTATTATAAATATTATAATCGAGCATGAAGAAGAAATTACTTGAAAGCATGTGATGCGTTATTTTATGCGATGAAATAATGGTAGGGGTTGTGTTGATGGAAAATGCGTTGTGCAAACAAGTTTTCTCAGCAGGACCCAAGTATAAATCCTACTGAGTTCCTGGTAAGCCCAGGGTCGAACTCAGGGACTAAGGAAAGCAATATGCGGTGGTAATTTTTAGATCACTTTGCGGTAACAAATAAATTAATGGTTTGTTGGTTTGTTGTTTGAGGCATAAAAAGTATGCGGCAGATTTGAGATAAGAATGATTATGAGACAGATACACTGAGTATGTGGCGGAATGGGTTGAGAAGGTCTTTAGCTAGTATTTCCCAAGAATGCATTCAAACTATGCGATCATGCTACACTCATGCGACAACAAATCATTTTCCAATGCAAATGTGGTGGTTCCTAATTTTAGGATGCATGCGATGAATGCGATAGTGTATGTAGAGCTTATTCCTAAGTCTCTACTTCTTGCTTATGCGATGATGCAAGATGCACACAAGGACAAGGTGACCGCATACAATCATAACCTATCTCTAGGATGCATGCGATGCGTTAATAGCAAACATCGTTTATTCCTAAGCTTCTATCTTTTGATTATGCATTTCTAATCTGACTCTCCCGAGCCTAGATTCTAACCTGACTTTTTCAAGCCTAGATTCTATCCTTAGAATATCGTCCTGAGTATCTCTAATGGATGAATGACGCATACATAATACAAGATAATCGCATAGAATGAAGATCCCAGGTTATGCTAGCCAAGTGCTTCCCAAACCATTCGACAGATTTAGCTACTCATGTGTAATGTAGAGAGAGTGAACAGATATAAAGATGAAATTTCCATTTCTATAAATAAGTTTAGAGTACAAAATGACAATGGAAGGTAAGGATAGAGAGCCTGTTAGCAATTCCTTGCTTCCCAAGGCTTTTACATTGTTATCTCTATTCTGCTCAAAAGATGTTCTTTCTTCCGCAAGAGTTGGCCCTCTCTCTGATCTCGATGCTCTCGGCACTCTTCCAAGTTCATTGGAATGATCTCTCGTTATAATCTCCCTTCGCTCGCTTCCGCCTTCTAAGTAAAAGAAAACTATGAACAAGGATACTTCTATCTAAGGGAAAATTATCTAACTGAACGAACTCCTTCACTGAAGGTGGCCTTTGGTATTTATAGAGCTTCGGGGTGAAAGGCTTCTTCTCTCTTATGATTGCACTGATGAGATAACATTAATTCTCTGCCTGATGCGCTAAATATTTGTCACCGAAAATTTGAGTGTACTTGCTACAGTAGATCGTTAACGACTTGTCAACTTAATTTGGAATCAACCGTCATCAGTTTTCTATCCCATCGTGATTTATTACGCTTTTCACCCAAATGCGCCCACCATGATGCGTCGGCTCTATGCGGCAACCTTCTTGAGCAGATATTCGCGAGCATAAATGATCGCATAGCCTTGCGTCAATGCAATCTCTTAATGCGCTCGACCGTTGATTTCTTTGGATTGCATTTTCCGCCTTGCGTCAGCGCATATTCTGCACAAAAATACATAAGTTAACTGTTTTTAATCCGATGGATGCATGCGATTGCAATATTGTGAACTTAATGCTTTTTGACGCAATATTGTATATTTTTATCATTGCAATCCTGCATTATTTTATAACTTAGCACTATAATAACGTGCATTTCTGCCCATTATCACACCCCCAAATTTTAACAATGCTTGTCTTCAAGCATAAGCTAAAGATTTCCTTTAGAAAGTCAACCGCCTCCTCTTTCTTAGATTTTCTCAAGGATGCCTTATTCAAATCCTATGCACCAGAATCTCCTTTAATTTTTATTCGGGTCTCTTCTTAAAATATTTCTAAAATTTAGTGACCGCAAGTTTAACCTTCAAAAATATTTTACCAGATTCCAGGGCATCGCATGATTTATTTCATAAAAAAAAAACTTTTTCAATGGGTTATTTTCAAATGATTTTTATCCTTTCATATTTTAGACATAAAATTGTATATATATATTATATATATATTTATTTATTTTTTATTTTTATTTTTTTCTTTTTCTATGACCTTGCGCTGATCCAAGTGCCTAGCCTTCATTTTGGCTTGCCCCCACGTGTGTCATGCGGACATCCAACTACGAGCAAGGTGCTTTTTCTCAGTCTAAACTCATGCCTATTTGGTAGCGGAGTTGTGATCATTTTATTTATGCATTAATCACGATTCCTACATTTGTTTTGGCTTGCCCCCACGGGTGTCATGCAGACATCCAACTACGAGTAGGATCCGATCACAATGTTATGATGATTTTTTTTTCAAGGCTAAAAATAGCAAGGTCGAAAAATGAATACCGCACTCCCAAATTTAAAATGCGACAATGTCCTCATTGCTAAAAGGTTGAAAGAAGTCATGTGATGCTCTTAAGAAGTTTCGTAAGAAGTTAGTTTGAAAGAAAGCTAGTAGACCACTAACTTCTAGGAATATTTCATGAGGTGACTGTCCTAAAATTAAGTTGATTTTAGCATATATGAAAAAATAGAGGCATGCATTTCATCATTGAAATCATAATTGGCAAAGAGAAATAATGCGGTGACTTACTAAATTAACCAATGTTAAATGATTGCATCAACCAAAGAGGATGCGATGATAAAATTTTCAAAATTAAAATGCGATGCGATATTGCAAAATTTGGAATAAAGTCAAGGAAAGATACAACCCCCAAATTTGCGTTGTCAGCATCAGTCAAATCAAATAAAAGGGATAATTTCTCAGTGAATAACCAATTAAGGAATTTCATTATATCCCTTCTAATCTAAGATCGTTCAATTTTTTTTTTGGTATTTTGTAGGGGTAAACGATACAGAGATACATTAGAGAATGTATTTTATATAAAAATAAAAAAAATATGTTCTATGTAAGACATAAAGTAGTTCCATTTAGGAACTTCTAATAGAGATATGTGAATACATTAGGTTCTACAAAAAAATTGTTTTGTTTTTGTGTCAATTCAAAACCCGGAAAAAGGTTTTATAAGATTCAAAAGGTTCGTTGAGCGCCTCATGGCTATGTCATAATATATTCAAACACTTGCCCCGGATCAACTTCCAGATCATAATTGCTCTAGTGAATAACTAAATAAAAAAAATGGAGATAGCAGAGAAAGAAACTAAGTATAAAAATCTCTCATAGGTTCACTAATTACTTAACTGTTGGCGGGTCTCTTTGTATGTGTTGTCCGGAAAGAGGAGGTGTGGACGCATCCTGCTTTGCGGCGATCTGCTTTCTTTTGATTGCAGTGATGAAATAAGTAGTTGCGTCTTCGTATAGCGCCTCCACAATCGTTCACCTCGATTGTTTCAAAAAAACATTGAGAGGGTCAAATAATAATAAAACAAAGTTAACAAAATCGTTTACTATGATCATTCAAAACGATCGCATTCTTTCCCTTTTTTTTTTTCAGATATAAAGACAAATAGATGATAACAGTTAAAAGAGAGGTGATGAAAGTTCATGAAGCATTGATATAAAAAGGATATTCCAAAAGGATTGCATCCCTGATAAGTTTGAGTCGCATAGTAACGCAGGGACTGCTTATTTCAGGCTGGACTCTTTACGTCCACGACAACTTTTTCTTCTTTTCTCGGTCCTCTGGGATCTTGATTGTCACACCCCCACCCAGATTACCCTTTTATTCTAGAAGAGGATATGACCCGTGGTAGTTACTAGCCTACTGCCAGCACCCACCGCCCGAGCCTTCTTAATCTAAATACCAACCTGTTTAAAACACATTAGTAATATATGCATACAACAAACCTCCCTTAAGGTTCTACAAAGATTACATAAAATACATGCATATAGTCATGACATAACAATTTACAAGAAAATTATTCACAGATGCACAAAACATTCCTAAAGAAAAGCCCTAGTCCCTCTCAAAACATTGTGACATAAACAGATCATCAACCCTAATCTCTTCTTAATAAGCCGAGTCTTTCAGTGGCAAGCGCAGCAGACAAATCAACCCTGAGGAAAACTGACCGCTAACCTGAAAAGGGAAAACACAGAAATTCTTTGAGCTAAAAGCCAGTGAGCGACTATAGAATCGTATAACATTAAGCATTCCATCACTATAAACATGTAAATATACTAAAGTACTCAAGAAATTGTCTCTAAATGTAGCTTTAAACCATTCTTAGAACATCATTAAACATTATTATTCCCTAGTTGAGAAACAGAGCCTAATCGTTCTAGCTCCAACATTTTTACCGGCACAAGAGACCCATACTTCGACCTCTCATTCATAAACTCTACGTGCATGTGGCCTACTAAGTACCATCATATCTTAAGTACTTCTGCTCAGTACCTTCTCAAACTGTGCCTTCAGTATCGAGCTATTAAGATACCTTTCTCAAATGTCCTTCAGTTTCAAGTTGGTCAGGATCTTCTTTCAAAAGTTCTTCGGTACCAAGGTTGGTTCAATACCTTCTCAAATGTCCTTCGGTATCAAGTTGGTCAGGTACCTTCTCAAATGTCCTTGGTCGGGGTATTTTGTAACATCAAATTAAGTTCCATTGCCTATCATTTACACAAGAACTCATTCTCTCATAGCCTTCCCCTAGGAAGTATTATAAAATTAGAAACTTAACTTTTGTAGTGACTGCATGACATACCTTGGCCTGTTTTACACATATACAAGCCGGGAAACATGCGTTAAGTTATTCTCCAACCATTTGTTGTTTGGGGGAGTATAAATTCATCATTAATGTCACTGTAACTTACTTGATTCTATATACATAAGTATTGGAGACATTAATTCACTTAGTCACTCACCGCTCTTCAGGGCTCTTAACGGTTTATAAGCCTCTTTTAGCTCTTCTTGGCCTGAAAGGACATAATTCCCGATTAAACTACTTAGAATTCTTAGTAAAATACCTCAAATAATTCATTTACTAAAGGAACTTTCATCAATAAAGACAGCTCTACTAGTGAGATCCCCATAAGCGAGATCAGCTAGATCTTTGCTAATGAGATCAGCGAGATCCTTGCTAGCGAGATTAGCGAGATCCTTCCTAGCGAGATCAAGCTTTTCCTGGCAAATTTTCATCCTAGCGATACTCAGCCCAATTCCGACCGAGATTTTCTTCTAGAGCGAGATCCTTATAAAAAAATCAGTGAGATTTCGTTTATAAACGAGATCCTCATTCCCATATCTCGCTATAACTCCCCACAGTGAACTGTTTGTTTGTTCTTCCTAAGCAATTGTCTGCTTATGCACCGATTCTCTATTATAACTTCAAAAATTCATAACTCAAAATCCAGAGCTCTTTTCAAGAAACTTCCTTCTATAAACTTGTTTAGAATTGAGTATTTCTTACCTTAAAATTTCATCCGAAAAGTCCTTATAGTTTGGCCTAGAACTTCCAATCTTCACCTAAGGCCTTGACTAACCTGAGATTCTGCCTCCTCTAAACTTTCTTCACTTCTTGTTTTTCTTCTCCTACAATCTTTCTCCATCAAGACAACCTCACAAACTAGATTCTCCCAGTTTTCGAATGGCACTGATTTTACTAAATTTGCTCATGTCAATTGCTGAAACCATGCTTTTGAATTTGCTCTTCTAGAAACTTCTCGCCGCCTCCCGAGTTCAAGGGTTAACTGCCACGTCACCCCTCATTTAATATGTTTTTCCTTCCCTTCCATCATAATTTCTATAAATAAACATGAATTGCTACTTTAATAAATATGTAATATAACATTCCTTTGGCTAACATGCTTATCTAGAAAACCTAGAGTTCGGGGTTTACATTGACTGCCTTAATCCGGAGCTTTTCCTTGTTGACGTTCATTACTATTTTCCCCTTGTTCACATCAATTTAAGCACGACCAGTCGAGAGGAATGGTCGTCCTAATATATGGGCGCATCTTCGTCTGCTTTATAGTCTAAAATGACGAAGTCTGCCGGCAAGATGAATTTGTCAATTGAGATTGCAGCATCTTTCAACTCTCCCTTGGGATGTATTCGCGATTTTTCCGCAAGTAGAAGAGTTTCCTTCATGGCGTGAGTTTTCCCATATTCAATCGCTGAAGATTGATAACGACATTACGTTTATACTCGCCCTAAGATCGCATAGTGCTTGACCAATGTAGACCCCTCCAATTGAGCATGGTATCGTGAAGATTTCTGGGTCACACATTTTTGGGGGGATCATAGCATTTTGCGTTACTACCACTGTCACGATATTTTCTTCATCATTCTATTTCTTTTTCAATCTTAGCGGGAATGTGGTAGCTGGACTTCTTCTATCTCGCGTCTAGAGGCTTGAAGGTGGAGCAACTCCTGGGTTCATCTTCTCGGGCTCTTCTAATCAAATGTCAACGGGTCCTCCGTTGTTACCGCATTCAAGTTGTCGTTTGATGGGGTTCCTCCCCTACTTCTGCTGTCATTTTTTGGCTATGCAAAGAGACTGTTGAGCATTGTTCCTTCCCCATACCTCTAGAGTTACGCAGGAGCTCAGTTGAGCTTGACAACGCTGTGGTCTATTTTTGATTTCGCCCGCAATCTGTCCTAGCTAAATTTCGAGATTTCTGATGGATGTTGCTTGATTCTGAAGCATTGATTCATTCTTCTCAATATACTGCTTCAACAAGCTCTCTATGGATGAAGATTGCAGTGCCTGCGAACTGTTGGCTTGGTTATGTGTTGAACCATTGGTTCGTAGGAAAAATCTGGGTGGCCCTTCTTTTTGCGCCACTGGTTGAAAGCTTTCTTGTTGATTTTTCCACGCAAAATTGGGGTGGTTTCTCCACCAGGGGGTTCTACGTATCGGAATAAGGGTTGTTCTTTATGAAGCATACAGATTGCGGATTTCCTAGGCATTCTTCCATCGGATGTGCTTCTTCACAGATGACACAAATTGTGGACGTTTGAGCAATTGCGTTGACTTGCCCTTTTTGCGCTCCCGTGCTATTAATTGCAATGCCTTGTATCAAACTCATCATTGCAGTAATTTGGTTCTGAAAGGATGCGATGGCTGATGACATGCAGAAATGCATGACATCTTAGGCCTTTTACTTAGAATTATGAAGATTGTTAGGTAGAATATGCGTTGATCATGATAGAAATCCACAAGAATATGAGCTTGATCGATCAGCGTGTCGAATCTCAGCTAACGCATTATTTTGCGTTAATTATGCGTTCAATGTTCTATTTTGTAGCCAATGTAGGAAATGAACGCAAACGCGGAAACCGGACCATCGCATAGACGACCGCTTGCGAGGAAACACTCCATCACAAGGCAAACACATCGATCAACGCATGGATGTTGCGATAATCAGCCATATGCGTCCATCGCATGGGAGTTGCGCTCACCAAGTGATTGCGGTCATCATGTAGAGTTGCAATGTTAAGAGAATACGGCTATGCGACAACGCATTCTAATGGGATCAATGCAAGGTAGGTGGAATGAACGCATCAACGCATCTACCTCGAGAAAATCCAAAGCTGATGTTGACATTTCACCTACCACGCTGTTAGTGGCAGAGGTTCAGAAAAGGACTAATGCGCCGAACGTCAGACTCAGAGTAGTCCAATCAATGCTGTCGGCGACCCAAGCTCTATAAATAGAAGGCGATGAGCTAAAATTCATTTTATCCAAGGTTTTTGCCTAAGGTTCGCCTATGGTGGATCCTTGCGATCCAGACAAACGCGTGAGAAGACGGTTGAGAGTTCTTCACCTCCTTCATCCATTCCGAGTGACAACCGGAGCCTTCGACTGGAGATAGATCTCAAGAGAGTCGGCTCCTCCACCCATCCATGGCACCACCGACATCCTTGATAAGCATCGGCTGGAAGCAAATTCCTTTCTCTTTTCTTTTCCTATATTGTATTGTATGACATTTTGAATTAAGAAATTAATACAATGTGTTTTCAATGCATTTCTTTATTCTTTCGACTCAATCTCCATCTTCTTGCTTGGTATCTTTACTTTCATGGCAACACTTAGTGGGATTGCTTGGGTATTGCATACTTAGTTATGTGGATTAGGGATATGAAGCATGTAGCAAACTACCGAGAGGTATGCGTTGCGCTAGTATGTGAGTAATCTTATTTTCTTAGTGTGAAGCTGCTGTAACACCTGTCTATGGGCTAACGCATTGCTTGTCTAAGAGTGAAGTCAGCAACAATCAATTGCCCGAGAGAGTAAATGGTTGGATGCATTAAGCAAGGTATGCATTGTTCACTAGGGATAGTAACAATCTTAGATCAGCAAAGTTTATGCAATTGTCTTGTGTTATGTATGCTTCATTCGTCCATTAGGGATACCCGGGAGGGTAGTCTAAGGACAGGATCTAGGCTTGGGAAGGTCAGGTCAGAATCTAGGCTTGGGAGAGCCAGATTAGAACCTATAATACAAGAGATGGGCGCTTAGGAATGAGTACTATTTGTTATTAACGCATCGTATGCATCCTAGAGATAGAATACGATTGAATGCGGTCACCTTGCTTTCATGCATTTTGCATCATCGCATAGGACAAGAGTAGAGTCTTAGGAATAAGCTCTATGGACACTTTTGCATTCAACATATGCGTCCTAGAATTAAGAGCACCGCATTTCCATTGGAAAATGACTTGCCGTGTATGGTTGTAGCATGATTGCATCGATTGCGTTGACTAGGGTTGCCCTTGCGAGCACTCTTAAGTTTTGCAATGAAAACATCTCCGCATTTTATCTGTTTTCCCACACATTTATTTCATGTCAAGGTTTGTCGCATCTCTACCTTTCATGCATATTCTCATTGCGTTGTCTGATAGATAGGAGTAGGAGTAGGATTAACGTAGCAATATCCCCTCCATTCTTTTATTCAAACCGCCGTATGCACATCACTGCAAACATATAGTTACAAGTCCTTGTGTTTGACCTCGGATTACCCGAGAAACTTGCGTTCATGTTATACTTGGCGTGAACGTAAGAAAACTTGTGGTAGGACGCATGGTCATTGCATACATTCGTTAACGCATTATTCACTCCAACGCATGACCATCAACGCACGACTATCAACGCATATCTTAGGAACATGCATCGCATTCCTCGTCCAAGGGAAGTTGGTTGTTGAGTAAAATTGACTTCCAATTTCCCACCATCAATGGCCCTGTTGTTCGCGTCATTGTCTTTAATTCTTAGTCTTTGATCGCTTTCTCTCCAGTCGTCATGATGTTTAGAAATGCGATTAAGGATATTCTTGGCCTCCTCATAAGTTTTGTTCAACAGACCCCCAGCTGCTGCCACATTGGCAGCCGTTTGCGATTTTGGGTTCAATCCTAGGTAAAAAATCTCCATCTGTAAGCAGTCTGGTAAGCCATTATGTGGGCAATCTCTTACCAGCCTCTTAAACCACGCCCAAGCATTGGTGAGCGATTCGTCAGTATCTTGTTCAAAATTGGTTATCAACTTTCTTCTTCTAGTATTCTCCATTAGAGGGAAATATTTCTTCATAAACTTCTCTACTACTTGCTTCCATGAGGTAATCTCCCCTGGTTCGAGAGAGTACGCCCATTTTCGTGCTTGATCACACAATAAAAACGGGCACAAAGTTAGTCGAACTTCCTCGGTGGAGATATTAGGGAACACAAAAGTGTTGCAGATCTCTATGAAACTTCGGAGGTAGGCGTGCGGGTCCTCGCCACTCCTTCCACCAAACTGTCCAGAAGTTTGGATCATCTACAACATCACCGACTTCATTTCGAATCTCGATCCATCAAGAGTGAGCCTCATGATTCCTGGGGAGAAATCGTAGAGGTTGGACGACGCATAGTTTCGAATAGACCTATTGCGGTCGTTCGCTAGTAGGATGGGATTCGCCATGACATTATTTTCATTTGGTGCTGCCCATTCCCCAGGTTGTTCCCGCCAATGTTAATCTGTCTTCTTGTTGTTGTTGTTGGTGGCTATCTCTCAGCCTTCGTCAGAACGTTCTTTCAATCTCTGGGTCGTAATGCGCCAGAGATTTAAAGCTACAAAGAAAATCAGAAAATTATCATTAGCACACTGTATTGCCGAAGTCCCTGGCAACGGCGCCAAAAACTTGATGCGTTATTTTATGCGATGAAATAATGGTAGGGGTTGTGTTGATGGAAAATTCATATTGCAAATAAGTTTTCTCAGCAGGACTCAAGTATAAATCCTACTGAGTTCCTAGTAAGCCTAGGGTCGTCAGGGACTAAGGAAAACAATATGCGGTGGTAAATTTTAGATCACCTTGCGATAAAAAATAAATTAATGGTTTGGTTGGTTTGTTGTTTGAGGTATAAAAAGTATGTGACGGATTTGAGATAAGAATGATTATGCAACAGATACACTGAAGATGCGGCAGAACGGGTTAAGAAGGTCTTTATCTAGCATTTCCCAAGAATGCGTCCAAACTATGCAATCATGCTACACTCATGCGACAGCAAATCATTTTCCAATGCAAATGCGATGGCTCCTAATTTTAGGACACATGTGATGAATGCGATAGTGTCTATAGAGTTTATTTCTAAGTGTCTACTTCTTGCCTATGTGATGATGCAAGATGCACACAAGGACAAGGTGACCGTATACAATCTTAACCTATCTCTAGGATGCATGCGATGCGTTAATAGCAAACAACGCTTATTCCTAAGCTTCTATCTCTTGATTATGCGTTTCTAATCATACTCTCCCGAGCCTAGATTCTAACCTGACTTTTCCAAGACTAGATTCTATTCTTAGACTGCCCTCACGAGTATCTATAAGGGACGAATGACGCGTGCATAATACAAGATAACCGCATAGAATGAAGATCCCAGGTTATGCTAGCTAAGTGCTTCCCAAACCATTCGATAGATTTAGCTTCATGCGTAATGTAGAGAGAGTGAATAGATATAAAGATGAAATTTCCATTTCTATAAATAAGTTCAGACTACAAAATGATAATGGAAGGTAAAGATAGAGAGTCTGGCAGCAATTCCTTGCTTCCCAAGGCTTTTACACTGTTATCTCTATTATGCTCAAAAGATGTTCTTGCTTCCGCAAGAGTTGACCCTCTCTCTGATCTTGACGCTTCTGGCACTCTTCCAAGTTCACCGGAACGATCTCTCGGTATAATCCCCCTTCGCTCGCTTCCACCTTCTAAGTAAAAGAAAACTATGAACAAGACTACTTCTATCTAAGGGAAAATTATCTAACTGAACGAACTCCTTCACTGAAGGTGGCCTTTGGTATTTATAGAGCATCGGGGTGAAAGGCTTCTTCTGTCTTATGATTGCACTGATGGGATGACATTAATTCTCTGTCTGATGCGCCGAATATTTGTCACCGAAAAGTTTAGCGTACTTGCTATAGTAGATCGTTAACGGCTTGTTGACTTAATTCGGAATCGACCGTCATCAACTTTCTGTCCCATCGTGATTTATTACGCTTTTCATCCAGATGCGCCCACCATGATGCGCCGGCTCTATGCGGAAACCTTCTTGAGCAGATATTCGCGAGCACAAATGATCGCATAGCCTTGTGTCAACGCAATCTCTTAATGTGCTCGGCCATTGATTTCTTTGGATCTCATTTTCCGCCTTGCGTCAACGCATATTTTGGACAAAAATAAATAAGTTAACTGTTTTAATGCGATGGACGCATGCGATCGCAATATTATGAACTTAATGCTTTTGGACGCAATATTGTATATTTTTATCATTGCAATCCTGCATTGTTTTATAACTTAGCACTGTAATAATATGCATTTATGCCCGTTATCAGCATGCACATGCATCATGAAATATAAGAGTTATATTTTGCATGCAGTGAGCATTATCATGCATCATCCTTTTGTTATAAGTGTTATAGTCTAAAGGTGAATGGAAGCATGTTTTGCTTGTTTCATTGCTGTTTTGTATAAGTGTGATATAAAAGAAGTAGCAATGAATGGATAATGCATTGAGCATAACACTTAGGTTGTTTATAATCGTTATGAATGCCTTGCATGTTAGCTTTGCATTGTTGTTGGTTTCCGTTTATAAGTGTTATAAAGAAAATTAGACCTAAAATCAGTAAGAAAGCATTGCATGCGGACTTAGGGTGAACTCAAGTTTTTAAAAGGGTTTTAAAATTGGTTTGAGATGGACCTAAGTTCAAGTGGTTCTAATGAGAGTTTAATAACCTAGATTAATCTTTTAAAATCGGTTGAATAGGATTAAATTGGTTGGAATAAAAGATTAAATTTGTTGTAAACCTATTTATAAGGGACCTTTTGTCTAAGGCGAGTTCTGGCTAGGATGGGGTCCTTAAGTTGATGGAAATACATTTTGGTCAAAAACTCTATTAAAGAGTTTAATGGATGATGATCAAAAGTTGTTTCACTATCTAAGGTAAATCTGATTTATTGGTTTTGGAAACGTGTCTGGTAGAGAATGATGATTCTGCCTGGATCCTAGATTCAGGTGCTACCAATCATGTCAGTTCCTCTTACCAAGGATTCAGTTCCTGGCAAACGTTGCCACAGAGAGAGATGCCTCTTCGAGTCGGTACTGGCGAGGTTATTTCAGTTGTTGCTGTAGGCAGACTAAAGTTATTTGTTGACAAGAAACGTTATCTGTTACTGGGTAATATTTTTGTAGTTCCTTATATTAAGAGGAACTTAATCTTAATTTCTTGTCTCATTGAACAAGGCTGTACCGTCTCCTTTTCTGAGAATAAAGTGTTTATTTTCAAGAACGGAATGGAGATTGGTTATGGTTCAATAGAGAATAACTTATATGTACTAAGGTCGTTAGTCATAAAAGTCTTGTTTAACACTGAATTTTCAGTACGACAACAACAATCAAAAGACCAAAGGTTTCTCCAAAGGAAAACGTCCATCTTTGGCATCTGAGGTTAGGTCACATCAACCTCAATAGGATTGAGAAGTTGGTGAAAAGTGGACTTCTAAAGAGTTTAGAAGAAAACTCTGTGAATCATGCCTTGAAGGCAAAATGACAAAACGACCTTTTGTTGGAAAAGGTTACAAGCCAAGAAAGCCTTGGAGCTTGTACATTCAAACCTCTGTGGTCTGATGAATGTTAGAGCTCGGAGTGGGTATGAATATTTCATCTATTTCATAGATGATTATTCAAGGTTTGGGTTTCTCTTCCAAATGCAACGTAAGTCTGAAGCTCTTGACAAGTTCAAGGAGTATAAGGCTGAAGTTGAAAACTTGTTAGGTAAGAAGATAAAAACACTACGATGTGATCGTGGTGGAGAATATATGGACCTCCAATTCTAGAACTATATGATAGAACATGGGATTGCTCCCAACTCTCGGCCCCTGGTACACCTCAGCAGAATGGTGTATCAGAAAGGAGAAACATAACCTTGTTGGACATTGCTCGGTCTCTCATGAGTTATGCTCATCTGACTCGTTTTGGTGTTTTGCAGTGAAGACTGCATGCTATATCCTGAACAACGTTCCCTCAAAAAGTTTTTTTGAAACACCTTTTGAGTTATGGAGAGGCCGTAAAGGTAGTTTAAGCCACTTCAGGATTTGGGGTTGTCCGACACATGTGTTAGCGACTAACGCAAAGAAGTTGGAACTGCGTTCGAAGGTTTGCCTCTTTGTAGGCTACCCCAAGGAAACGAGAGGTGGATATTTCTATGATCCAAGTGAGAACAAAGTGTTTGTTTCTACAAATGCTATCTTCTTGGAAGAAGACCACATGAGGGATCATAAGCCACGAAGTAAGCTCGTTTTGCGTGAGATCTCTAGTGAGATTAAGACTGTTGAGGGTTCAACAAGAGTTGTTGAACAGGCCGATAGATCAACAAGAGTTGTTGAGGTTGGAACATCTAGTCAACCAGCTTAAGAGTTGAGACTGTCCCTTAAGGGCTGATTCTGAGGCTTGAACATAGTGGCCACAACTTCTCTTTGGAAGAGAAGACTCAGTCATAGTAGGATTATGACTTATGTTTACTAGAGGGATCTGTGGTACTTAAAGAGTTAGAGGGATTTGTGGTACTTAAGGACTCAGTCATAACGGTTATTGGCCCAACTGTACTTAAGATGGACACTTAATGTATCTGTGGTAAGGAGAGTTTAGTTGTCAGTCTTTAGTGGAGTGCCTGGAAGTTAACGGATGCTGGATCCAGTGATTAAAGAGTTTAGTCAGTTATTTACGTACCGTTGGAGCTTCAAGCTACAGATCCAAAAGGTCCCCTTGGTAGCTCAATGGATTCAGTTAAGGATTAGTTCTTGGTGTTGATTTGAAATGTTCAAATTGACAAGAGGTAATTCGATTATATATGATATGATCGGTATGATGTATGAGATACATCTAGTGGAGGATTAATGTAAATGAGATTTACATTAAGTACCATGGAATAGAAAAAGAACTATGGTTTATATGTTTCATGAGATGAAATATTAAAAATCTACGTTATAAATATAGTATGATAAGTTGGTTATCATTTATATTTATAATAATATTAATTATTGGATAATTAAATCTTTTTCCAATAACCAATTGAGTGGGAGGTTATTGGTGGTTCATGGTAATCGTGAGATCAAAGGAAAATTGTTTTCCTAATTTTAGTAAGTTTTTTTGAAAAGTTTTTTTCAAAAGTAAATTTGAGATTTCTCTCTCGGAAAAGAATCTCACGGAGCTTGTCAAGTAAATACAGATTTACAAAGTGACAACTTGTTTTAGTAAATGATCGTGTAGTGTTTTGTAAGCGACAGACAGGTACTAAGTGATGAGCTAAATGATCGCTTAGCTTTTTGTAGACGATCGCTTAGCTTTTGCTAAACAATTGGGCATCGACCTATCTGATAGATTTCTGTCTTCTCCCATGTTCCCAATCGTGTACACGATTGTTGATTCCTCCTTCATCTGCCTCAAACCAAGTCCAAACAAAGCCCACCCTCTTGATTCTCACACCGAGAATACTAAGGTAGCCTTTTTGGTGGTGTCATACTCAACTCGACACCATTGAGGTTCTGTGGAGGCTATTTGTGCTGTTGGGGAGTTCGTGACAGAGGCGATCGTTGAGTTTAAGTGTGAGGTGTTCGTGTTGTATAGTGGTCGTGTTGGTTGAGCGTTCGAGGTTGCTATGTTCGAGCGTTCGTGAGCAAGGAGCGTGGAGACGATTCTACAAATGTTCATAGCATTTTCCTTGTTCATTTGTAGTTATCATGCTGTAATTTCTATACTGATTGCATAATTGTATGTTTTGTTTACGACTATAATTGTAATGTTCATACATGATTGTAATTTGGAATGATCTATTCCACTGCTCATAGAAATCCTTGTAATTGATTTCCTGCACCCTATGCATCTACCGTTGGTAGTTTGAAGTTCGCGATCTTATGTACTAGAACTGACATCTGGTACGCAGTGCAGTAGATATCAGTCTAATCCAGGACAGGGTCACTGGACTGCCATCAAGAACATCCTCAAGTATCTTCAGAGAACGAGGAACTACATGCTTGTGTATGGATCTAAGGATTTGATCCTTACTTCAAGATCGGTGTTCAATCTTAACGGAGGACCTGTAGTGTGGTGAAGCACTAAGCAGGGGTGCATTGCTGACTCCACTATGGCGGCCGAGTATTTAGCGGATTGTGAAGCTGCTAAGGAGGTCGTTTGGCTCAAGAAGTTCCTGACTAATCTGGAAGTTGTTCCAGACATGTCTAGGCCCATCACCCTTTATTGTGATAATAATGGTGCTGTGGCGAATTCTAGAGAGCCTAGGAGTCACAAGTGCAACAAGCATATCGAGCGGAAATACCATCTCATCAGAGAGATTGTGCATTGAGGGGTCCCGATTGTTACGAAGATAGCTTTGGAGCACAATGTTGCTGATCTGTTTTTGAAGGCTCTCATGGCTACAATGTTTGAAGGTCACCTTTAAAGCATGGGTCTACGGGACCATCCATGTTTGGACTAGGGCAAGTGGGAGTAATGTTGTACTGGGCCTTTGTGCCCTAGTTTATTGATTTGTACTTGTATTTTTCTTGTACACCCCACTAGCTTTAGGAAAAGTGGGAGATTGTTAGGGTTGATGCCCTAAATCTCGTAGGGTTCAATAGTTTGTAAACACCTGTATGAACAAACATTATGTGATGTAATAATATGAGATATTTTATTCACTACAGTCTTTGAAATATGTGATTTTTTAGTTGCACTAACCACAAACCAATAAACTAAGATCCTTGATTATTGTTGTAACTTAAGCATGTATGTGATGACATACAAGTAGATCATGCTTTAAGTGATAATCTAAATAGTCTGTAGTAGATGGATAAAGGAGGGAAACCTTATCCTGTGGATGCTACGAGTGTGGCTCGCTTTGTAGATGTTACAAGTGTTGTAAAGTGCTACAAATGGTCTGATCCTGATCATTCATGAATTAGACATGCGAACGAGGATGCTCTATACAAAAGAGTTTGTATAAGACCAGACCACGAAATGATTAGTCTCGTTATATAACGCTATTCATGACAGAGACTTTCATTTCACTAGGATGACCATAGGTAACATGACCTTAATCCTGAGTGAGTTGGGAACTCCTACTTATGAGGGCGGTCCTTTAACTTGTATGGGTGCGAGTATCCAGATCATCGATTCAAACCTACCACTCTGGGGATTCGTCGGATTGGGGAACTGGGAACTTGGCTACACAAGACGAAATTCACTATTTCCCCGATTTAAGGGTAAGTAGATAAATTGCTCTCTTAAGGGCTGATTCTTCCCTTAAGGGCTGATTCCGGGACTTGAACAATGTGGCGCCACACATTTTCTTAGCTCGAGAAGGATTTACTCATAATAGGACTATGATGTATTCTTCATTAGAGGAATTAGTGGTACTTAAGGAGTTAGAGGTAATTACTAGGGCAAAATGGTAAATTGATTAGGTTGTACTTACGAGCGATTTGTGAAGGGTCATCGTACTGTTTATTTGTTATATCCAGTGGACACAGAAATATATATGTAGCGCGAAGAGTGTAGCTGCCAGTTTTTAGTTGAATGCCCAACAGTTAACGAATGGTGAATATCGTGATTAAAGAGTTTAGTCAGTTATTCACGTACTGTTGGAGCTTCAAGCTACAAGTCCATAAGGTCCCCTTGGTAGCTCAATGGATTC
This sequence comes from Benincasa hispida, assembly GCF_009727055.1. NCBI lineage: Eukaryota > Viridiplantae > Streptophyta > Magnoliopsida > Cucurbitales > Cucurbitaceae > Benincasa > Benincasa hispida. Next base: position 5,559,031 of record NC_052355.1, read on the forward strand.
ATGTTGAGAATAAATTTTTGAGTTAGTTTGAAGTGTTCAAATTAACAAAAGAAAATTTGATTATATATGATATAATTAATTTGTATCAATTATATGAAATATAATTGACTTAATGTATTAGATACATTAATTGGAGGAATTATTATTAAATGCTATAAGGGAGAAAAAGAACTATGGTTTATATATTAGGTTATGAATATATTATTTATTTGTAATAAAATCAATTATTGGATAATTGGTTCCGATTTTTTCTCCTAATAACCAACTTAGTGGGAAGTTGCAATTAGTTATGGTAACTGATGGATAAAATGAAAATGGTTTTCATTTTTATAGGATGCGATCATTAATCGATAGAGAATCATACGATCAAAAGAATTAGCTATACGATAGCTTGAGTGCATACATGATCGTGTAACGAGTTTTCTATATGATAGTCACTTGTTTTCTAAACGATCGAGTACTCAGTCTATATGATAGACTATAGTCATCTCCCACGTACTCGATCGTCTATATGATCTACCAAATTCCTCCTACCCTCTACCAAATCTTACAGAGCCCACAACTCCTGGATTCTCACACCGAGAATACCAAGGTAGCCTTCTGGTGGTGTCTTTTTATTGTTCGAGGATCGAGTGTTGTTTGTTCTTGATTGAAGAGATTGCTGAGGCTTGACATTCGTGTTGGTGAACGATCGTGCTGTTACATCAAGGGAACGAGAAGAATAGTTCTTCAAGGGTAAGTTCTCTTGATCCTTAGTATTTTCCTTTTGAAGCATGCTATAATTTAGAGTGTATGCATAACTATTACTGTTTGATTGTAAATGTGTATGTTCTGTCCCAATGGGGTTTGGAACGATCTCGCATCCGCTCACTGGGTTCTTTTATAAGAATTCCTTCATCTTTTGTGTGAAAAATCTTTCCCTCAAGAAAGCTTTATTAGGCAGGTCTTTGTTGAGATAAATCTTGTTTAGTTTGTTCCAGAGGGTATAAGCAGTAGGTTGGTCAACAATCTGCCTTAAAACACTATTTGTGACTTTCAAGACAGTGGTTCCATAAGCATTTACCTCCATTGTCTCTTTCTCTGCATCAGTGAGTGTTTTAGGGTATTTTGTAGGGTCAGTAATGGCTAGAAGAGGCTTCTGCTGTCCCAAGACTGCCTTAAACTTCGCTTTCCATAGTTCAAAGTCTGTCTTTCCATCAAACTTCTCAATTTCATATCTAGTTGTAGCCATTCTTGAACTTCAATAGAATTCAAATCTTGGAGCTGTCTTGAACTATTCACTGAGCTCTGATACCCCTTGTTGTCCCAGATAACTATGATCTTCTTGTTTGAAGTCACTGACTATTTAGAATTAACGGTTAAGTACAATTCAAGAATCAAGGGATATTGTATGCTTAAGGCTTCAAAACTCTTTTGTCATTTACCTGATGGCAGCTCAATCGTGTAGATAAAGCTCTAAATAACTGAACGATAGCTCAATTATGTAAACAATAGAATGAAGCTCTAGATGATCGTGTAGATGACAATTGGTTAGAGCTAAACAATCGTATAGACGACAGCTGAAGAGCTAGACAATCATATAGACGATGCGATGCAGAGCTAAATGATCGTGTACACGATGCGATAGGAACTAAGTGATCGTGTAAATGATACTTAAGTAAATGCTAAACGATCGTAGAGTAAGAAAGAAAGAACACAAGAGTTTAAGTGGTTCAACCAAAGGCCTACGTCCAGTGTGCATATCGGGAGGGTCTCTTTTATTACCTTTTCTTCTAAGTTATTATAGAATGAATGTCTTGCTCTCTCTCTCTTGTTATTCTCACATTCTTTTTTCTTTTAAACACAGGCACTCATGGTCAATGAAGCAGCTTTGATGGTTACAACAACATAACAGAAAGAAGACGACAACATTCAACTACCTGCAATATTTATTTTTTTTCTTCGGTTCTTTCTGTAACATGTAGTAATAATTGTTGCTAAATAAAAGGAACATAAAGATGTCTAGCATTTATTTATAAAATTTTAGAGATGTGTAAGAGGATTAAAAATTAAATTGTGAAATTAAAAAGCTTTCGTCTTTGAACTACATAAATGACTCTTTCCCAATTATATTTGAAAAGTGTTAACATGAGTAAATGAAAAGGCTAAGATTATCTTTTTTATTAAGAAAAACTCCAACTTTAATTGACATCATCTGTAACATCAATTCATGCAATATTATAAATTCAAACCTGAATAATAACTAATAAAATCACATTAAAACTTTTTAACAAATTATACTTTAAACTCTTTTACACATGTGCAACACACCCACTTTCAAACAAGTAGAATTAAAAAAAAAAAAACTATAAACTCTCTTGATTTCAAAAAAAAAAAAAAAAAAAAGATCGAACATAAATTTCTATTACGGGAAAAATAATCCAAATGCCTGCAAGATAAACAAAATTTAGTATTGGTGTAGTGTAAAGCAACACACACTTCGATGCTCAAGTTAGTCTCAGGTTTGTGAGTAACTTGACAGTAGAAAATAGTAGGACTTTTTGGGCGTACCTTCGATCAATGATTTTTATTTATATAGAATAGTAAAGTGTAATTATGATGTTTTTGTTGGGATTGGTGTCCTAATTCTCTCGGAGTCTCGTTGTTTATTATACACATTATTTGATGAATAAAATAATTATTATTTTATTCTGGCATTTACTCATATCCAATAAACAAAGCTCTATAGTTATCTTATGTAAACTTAAGCATGTATATGTGATATACAAGTGGATCATGCGTTAAGTGATAACCTAAATAGGTCTTCAATATAAGGATTAAGGTGGTATACCTGATCCTAGTGATACTACGGATACGACCTGCTTTGTAGAGGTTTGCAAGTGTTGTAAACTACTACATATGATAGATTCTGACCATTCATGTGGAGACGTGCGAGCGGGGGTGTCCTATACAAAGAGTTTGTATAAGACTGAACCATGAGATGACTAGACTCTGTATATAACGCCGTTGATACTAGAGACTTACATCTGACCTAAACGACCAAAAATGACACGACCTCAATCCTGAGTGTTTTGGGAACTCCTGCCTTTGAGGGCGATCCTTTGATTAGTATGGGTGAGAGTGGCCAGATTGCCAACTAAACATGCCTACCTTTTTGGGGACTTGTCTGATTTAGGAGTTGGGAACTTAATCCAAAAGATGGAATTCACTTATTTCCCGAAGCAGGGATAAGTATAGAGATTGCTCCTTTAAGGGCTGATTCTGGGGCTTGAAAATAGTGGCCCCAACTTTTCTTTGGAAGAGAAGACTTAGTCATAGTAGGACTATGACTTATGTTCATTAGGGAGATCAGTGGTACATAAGGAGTTAGATGTAACTATATGGGCATAACGGTTATTTGCCTAGCTGTACTTATGAGCGATCTGTGAAGGGTTGTCGCACTGCTGATTGGTTAAGATGGACACATAATATATCTGTTGTAAGTAGAGTTCAGCTGTCGGTCTTTAGTGGAGTACCTGGCAGTTAACGGATGGTGGATCCCGTGATTAAAGAGTTTAGTCGATTATTCACGTACGTTGGAGCTTCGAGCTACAAGTTCATAAGGTCCCCTTGGTAGCTCAATGGATTTAGTTAAGGATCAGTTCTTGGTGTTGATTTGAATGTTCAAATTGACAAGAGGTAATTCGATTATATATGATATGATCGGTATGATGTATGAGACACTAGGATCAATGTAAATGAGATTTACATTAAGTACCATGGAATAGAAAAAGAACTATGGTTTATATGTTTCATGAGATTAAATATTAAAACTATAGGTTATAAATATAGTATGATAAATTGGTTATCATTTATATTTATAATAATATTAATTATTGGATAGTTAAATCTTTTTCCAATAACCAATTGAGTGGGAGGTTATTGGTGGTTCATGGTAACCGTGAGATAAAAGGAAAATTGTTTTTCTAATTTTAGTAAGTTCGTGTTGTGATACGGCCCGCTCTGTAGAGGTTTGCATGTGTTATAAACTACTATTGATGGTAGATCCTGATCATTCATGTGGAGACGTGCGAGCGGGGGTGTCCTATACAAAGAGTTTGTATAAGACCAGACCACGAGATGACTAGACTCTGTATATAACACCATTGATACTAGAGACTTACATCTCACCTAAATGACCATAGATGACACAACCTCAATCCTGAGTGTTTTGGGAGCTCCTGCCTTTGAGGGTGATCCTTTGATTAGTATGGGTGAGAGTGGCCAGATTGCCAACTCAACATGCCTACCTTTTTGTGGACTTTTTTGATTTGGGAGTTGGGAACTCAATCCAAAAGATGGAATTCACTCCTTTCCCGAAGCAGGGATAAGTATAGAGATTGCTTCTTTAAGGGCTGATTCCGGGGCTTGAAAATAGTGGCCCCAACTTTTCTTTGGAAGAGAGGACTCAGTCATAGTTGGACTATGACTTATGTTCATTAAAGAGATCAATGGTTGGTCGCGTGCTATCGTGAGATGCTTTAGGAGTGTATAAAGTAAAACAGATTGGAAGAATAAAGTCTAAGTGCTGCATTCTGCCTTGATGCGTTTAAATGAATGCAATGCGTTGGGGCATTAGTATTATGCACAGAAGGCATACAACTCCTTATAATAACGTTCAAGTTTTCCTAGATTACACCCAAGTATAAATCTAATCTAGGTTCCTGTCAAGTCCAGGGTCGATCACAGGAATTCAGTTTCACTAAGACAGATTATGCGTTGTACTTGCAGTAGGAGGGTTTTCCTAAATAAATGTGAAAGATGTAGTATTTACACTAACATGCCATGCCTGTGCAAGACAATACAAAAGAGTTGAGTGGAAAGTGAAGGATCATGTGAAAATGGAATTTAAGTAGGTGGACGCGCCGGTTAAAGATAGTTGCACACAACTGATGTAATGTGGATGAAATAGGATGGGTTGCTTATCTTTCTATTCATGCGTTAGACATCATTCAACACTTCTCAATGCGAATAACATACACGCCTATCTCTAGGGTGTATACGTCTAACTTAGAATGCAAGAAACACCAATAAATCTATCTCTAGCTGTACTAGGTGTTCTACTTAATGTGGCTTAGCTATTCTTTCGAACAACTAAGTAAAGAAGCTCTCACCAAGTTGTCAAGTTGGTTTAGGCGTTGGAATAGAATTATGCATGAAGTACTAATGCTTTCAACGTAGACAGAAAATAAATAATAGCAAAAGTGATGATCAAATATATGAATTTTATAAAGGATCAATGAGTCTTTACAAAGAGCTATATTCAATCAAAATGAAATGGAAATGATATTAAGAGAGAAACTGAGTCAAGCCAAAGAATACAATCTCTTGTAGTTCTTGGCTCAATCTTGTTGTGTACGATCACTTTAAAGAGCCGAGGACAGAGTATCTTTCTCAAGAATAACTTTCTCCATTCCCTAGCCGGCGGTGGTGGCGGTTCTCAACTCCTTTGATCGTCTTACACCTCGGCACAACTTGTACAAACTAAAACTAAGTCTACAAAATTACACAGAGTATGGAGCTTCTAATTGTCTGAACTCTTAATTCTGGAGGGTCTTCAAGTATTTCTAGGCATTGGTCTTGTCCACTTGAAGGATAGGCTGTATTTAAGTCCATGCCCTGGTCAGCATTAAACTCTATGTCCTGGTTGGCTGCTTGACCTCTGGAAGCTTTTCAGACGCCGCCTATTGCAGGTGCCCATGATTGTAAGTGGTGATGGGACACAATCGGCTCGGAGTAATGAATCTTCTATGCGTTGAATTCCCTTCGACGCATGGCTCATGTATTAGCGCGTTTCCTGCGTCACTTGTCTAATGTGTTATTGTCAATTCTTGTGTTGAAATCCTGCAAAATAGTGTGTTAGCGCCGCGATTTTTAGTGATAAACTTCTTTTACATGAAATTGCTATTGTTTAAGTAAATCCAGGTGTCTCTATTAAAAATGAGGAGATTTTATCATAAAAAAACTAATTATTCTAACTTAAGAGAAAAGATAACTTGTATTTTTTACAAGTTATCAGTGGTACTTAAGGAGTTAGATGTAACTATAGGGGCATAACGGTTATTGGCCCAACTGTACTTATGAGCGATCTGTGAAGGGTTGTCGCACTACTGATTGGTTAAGATGAACACATAATATATCTGTGGTAAGTAGAGTTCAGCTTTCGGTCTTTAGTGGAGTACCTGGAAGTTAACGGATGGTGGATCCCGTGACTAAAGAGTTTAGTCAGTTATTCATGTACTGTTGGAGCTTCAAGCTACAAGTCCATAAGGTCCCATTGGTAGCTCAATGGATTCAATTAAGAATCAATTCTTGGTGTTGATTTGAAATGTTCAAATTGACGAGAGATAATTTGATTATATATTATATGATCAGTATGGTGTATGGATACATCAAGTGGAGGATTAATGTAAATGAGATTTACATTAAGTACCATGGAATAGAAAAAGAGCTATGGTATATTAAAACTATAGTTTAAAAATATATTATGGTAAGTTAGTTATCATTGATATTTATAATAATATTAATTATTGGATAATTGACTCTTTTTCTCTAATAACCAATTCATGGTAAGTGTGAGATAAAATGAAAAATGTTTTCCTAATTTTAGTAAGTTTTGCAAAATTTTGTTTTGAGATTTTTCTCTCTAAAAAAAAATTCTCATGCAAGTTGTCAAGTAAATAGGATTTACTAAGAGGCAGCTTGGATAAGGTAAACGATCATGGAGTGTTTGTAGGCGACAGACACTTAGTTAAGCGATGAGCTAAACGATCGCATAGCTTTCGGTATACGATCGCTTAGCTTTTCCTAAATGATTCGACATCAACCTATACGATACGTCCTGCCATCTCCCACTTGCTCAATTGTTTACACGATTGTTGTTTCCTCCATCTTCTGTCTCAAACCAAGTCCACACAGAGCCCACCCTTGGATTCTCACACGGAGAATACCAAGGTAGCCTTCTTGGTGGTGTCATACTCAACTCGGCACTGTCGAGGTTCTGTGGAGGCCGTTCATGTTGTTGGGGTGTTCGTGACCGAGGCGATCACTGAGTTCGAGTGCCCGGTGTTCGTATAGTGTAGCGATCATGTTGGACAAGTGTTCGGGTGTTGCTGTGTTCGAGTGCTCATGATCAAGGAACTTGGCAATGAGTCTGCAAAAGTGTGTAGCGTTTCTCCTTGATCATTTGTATTATCATACTGTAATTTATGTGATTAATGCATAACCAGTTTCTGTTTATGACTGTAACTGTAAAGTTCATATATGATTGTAATTTGGAATGATATTTTCGCTGCACATGGAAATCCTCGTGTTCGATTTCCTTCAATTGGTATCAGAGCCAGGTTATTCTGATATTCCAAATTACAAGTCTGTTTTGAACTTCTTTTACAGTCTTGGTGGGTTTACTACATTTGTATTTAATTGTTAAGTGCAATTGTGGATGAACTTGATGAATGTTTTCGGGTTTAATTGCCTTTACTTAAACCTTTCTTCAATTACAAAGTGTTAATTTGTAAGGGACCCTTTGTTTTTGGGCGTAATTAACTTGCAATCGAGTGTGTAATTCAAAGAGTTTGAGTTAGTCGAGTCGTTTGTGATGAAGTTTCGAAGCATGGAGATGCGGTTCTTAACGAAGAAGAATACCAAGCGTTGGTTGTATCTTGTCGCCTAAGGTAAATGATCGTTGGGATTTATCTAAGCGATCATGTAGATTTTTCTACATGATCGTGTAGTATTTACTAAACGATTGTTTAGCTAATGCTAAGCGATGGGGTAAATTGTTTAGTATATCGCATAGCGTTGGTTGCCTGATCGCATAGGCACTGGAGGTAGAGGATCGTAGTGGGAGCATGTGATGCTCATCGTTTAGTAAGAGGCGCACGCTAGATGATCGTGTAGTTAGAAAGCCTCATCGTTTAGTTACTACCTACACGATCGCGCGGTATATGATACAAAGGCACTAGCTAAGTGATCGTGTAGGCGATGGTACTTTGCCGCATCATAGTCATTTAGACGATCGCGTAAGGCGTGCATTGTGCGGAGCGCACTAAGCAATCTCGTACCTCGGGCCTCGTCACTTAGTAAAAGGTACACGATCGTGTAGTATTTGCTAAACAATCGTTTAGCTCTGGGAGCATTGTTAAGCGATAGAGTGAAGTGTTTGTTTTATCGTGTAGACGATCGCAGGGAGTTTGGTACGTAATGGTTGGAGACGCGTTGCTTCGCCCGAGTGGTTCAAGACCTGGTTCGTCTGTTTGAACCGGAGACTCCTTGTTTCTGTAATAGTTAATTTTGTGTTTTTTAAGGCCATTTTACCCGATTCATCAACATTTATTTATTATAAATGTGATATATGGTACTTATATGGAAAAGTGTTTGATATATAGTTTTAAACCCACCTTAGGTTGTGCAATTATTCATTCATCATGTATTATAAATGTTATAATCTAGCATGAAGAAATTATTTGAAAGCATGCGCATGCATCATGAAATATAAGAGTTATATTTTGCATGCAGTGAGCATTGTCATGCATCATCCTTTTATTATAAGTGTTATAGTCTAAGGGTGAATGGAAGCATGTTTTGCTTGTTTCATTGCTGTTTTGTATAAGTGTTATATAAAAGGAGTAGCAATGAATGAACAATGCATTGAGCATGACACTTAGGCTGTTTATAATCATTATGAATGCCTTACATGTGTGAGCTTAGCATTGTGATTTTGGTTGTTTTCGTTTATAAGTGTTATAAAGGAAATTAGAACTAAAATCAATAAGAAAGAGTTGCATACGGACTTAGGGTGAACTCAAGTTTTTTAAAAGGGTTTTAAAATTGGATTGAGATAGACCTAAGTTCAAAATGGTTCTAAAGATTTTAGTAACCTAGATTAATCTTTTAAAATCGGTTTAATAGGATTAAACTGGTTAGCATAAAAGATTAAATTTATCTATAAGGACCTTTTGTCTAAGGCGGGTTTTAGCTAGGCTAGGGTTCTGAAGTTGATAGAAACGTAACACCCCTACCTGGAAACCTACCTAGAAGGTAAATTCGATAGATTTTCAACAAGCATGCAACAATTTGGTCAAAGACTCTGTTAAAGAGTTTAATGAATGATGATAAAAAAGTTGTTTAACTAAGGTAAAGTTACTCTTGGGCAAACATAAAAGTCACTTAGTTAAAATCCTTAGCCGTGTTTTTTTCTAAGTAAGCTATACCTTAGGTTATAAAATACTCCGTGGTAGGAAGAGATGAATCTTATATGTCAATGATTCCACTCACATTTCTCCCTGTATGTTCACACCGTGAGATTCATGCTTGGCCTCCTGGTGCCTTGGGAGCATCCCCCTTCGGATGGTCTTTACATGAGTAAATATCAAGGTGGATAGAGAGAGTGTCTATAGTAAGTAGGTGAAGGGTGTGTGTCAACACATCCTATGGTCTTTATCATTGGTTCACACCATGAGATCATTCTGTACTCCCTCGTGGCACCTTGGGAGCGTCCCCCTTTTGTGCAGTTGGTCAAGATCAAGGTGAACTCAAGAAAGGGATAGGGTCGCTTTAGGTTTTGCCCCAATCGGATTTTTTCCCTTTGGATTGGCTTTTTGAGGCGGATCTGTAAGGCCTAAAATGGTGGGTCACACTTATGGGAGATTGTTAAGTAAGTTAATGATCTCTTGGCCAAATCAATAATGGCTAGTCGTTATAAAAGCAAGAGTTGTTCTAGTATTAATGACTGGTTGAGAACTTCTCAATTCAGAGGAGGGATAATTGACATCTCTTTGGTGGCTTTTGTCCTAAACCTTTGAAGCATCATTGCGAAACTAGATGTCACATGAGGTTCATATTAGTTTTGCTAAAACCTTATTGGATGTTGTTTTGTTTTACAACAGGTATTTGCTTAAAATCTAATGCAGGTCATTGTGTTTTTCTTTTCAGCAATTCGTTAGTATTATCGTTTAGTGTTTTTAATATGACTGACTACATATAGTGGAAAGAATCATGTGAAACGTATTTTGTGGCAAACGACCTTGCATTTGTCATGGTTGAGGAATGTCCTCATGTCCTGACCCTTGATGCACTGCAAAGTGTTCGCAATGCATATGAGGTGTGGATGAAGACTAATTCATTGGCCCAACTTCAATTTTGGCTAACATACCTGATGTTTTGGCAAAAATGGTTGAGAACATGGTCATTGCACGCGAGATCATGGACTCATTGCACCGATATGTTTGAACATCAGTTCTTACTTTTCGAGCATAAAGGGATGGATGACAAAACCAGTAGTGTCAGTTGTTCTAACACTGATCCCACTACTCTCCAAAAGAGGAGACAAGACAGTAAATCTGATTTATTGGTCTTGGAGACGTGTTTGGTAGAGAATGATGATTCTGCTTGGATCCTTGATTCAGGTGTTACCAATCATGTCAATTCCTCTTACCAAGGATTCAGTTCTTGGCAAACGTTGCCACAGGGAGAGATGACTCTACGACTTGGCACTGGTGAAGTTGTTTCAGTTGTTATTGTAAGCAGGCTAAAGTTATTTGTTGCAAGAAACGTTATCTATTAATGGATAATGTTTTTGTAGTTTCTCATATTAAGAGGAACTTAATCTCGGTTTCTTGTCTCATTGAACAAGGGTATACCGTCTCTTTTTCTAAGAATAAAGTGTTTATTTTCAAGAATGGAACGGAGAATGGTTATGGTTCAATGGAAATTAATTTATATGTACTAAGGCCGTTAGTCATAAAAGCCTTGTGTAACACTAAAATGTTCAATACGACAACAACAGCTAAAAGACCAAAGGTTTCTCCTAAAGAAAACGTTAATCTTTGGAATCTAAGGTTAGGTCACATCAAGCTCAATAGGATTGAGAAGTTGGTGAAAAGTGGACTTCTAAAGAGTTTAGAATAACACTCCTTGCTGGTATGTGAATCATGCCTCAAAGGCAAGATGACCAAACAAACTTTTATTGGAAAAGGTTACAGAGCCAAGGAAGCCTTAGAACTTATACATTCAGACCTCTGTGGTTGATAACGAGTAGAAATGCACGTTATTACAGTACTAAGTTATTAAACAATGAAGGTTTGCGTTGATAAAATATGTTAGATTGCGTCCAAAAAACATTAAGTTCATAACATTGCGGTTGCAAGTGTTCATCGGATAAGAACAGTTAACTTCGGTAATTTTATGCAGAATATGTGTTAACGCAGGGCGGAAAGCACGATCACAAGAAATCAATGGTCGAGTGCAACATTACCGCAAGGCTTTGCAGTGATTTGTGCTCACAAACATCTGCTCAAGAAGAATTTCTGCATAGAGCTGGCATAACTTAGTGGGCACATCTGGGTGAAAAACATAATTAATTACAATGGGACAGAAAGCTGATGACGGTCGAATCCGAATTCAATTGACAAGCCGCTAACGATAATAAGTACACTCATCTTTTCGGTGACAAATATTCGGCGCATCAGTCAGAGAATTAAAGCCATCCCATCTGTGCAATCATAAGAAGAAGCCGCTTTTCACCCCGAAGATTTATAAATACCGAAGGCATCCTTCAGAAAAGGGGTTCAACAAGTTCGGATACTTAGAGTAGCTTCGATGAGCTTGGGAGAGTGCCAGAAGCATCAAGATCAGAGAGAGGGCCAGCTCTTGCGGAAGCAAGAATATCTTTTGAACCGAATAGAGTTGCCAGTGTAAAAGCCTCGGGCAGCAAGGGATTACTACCAGGCTCTCTACCTTTATCTTACATTGTTATTTTGTATTCAAGCTCATCTGTAGAAATGGAATTTACTTCTCTATATCTATTCACTCTCTGTTTATTATGCATGAGTAGCTAAATCTGTTGAATGGGTTGAGAAGTACTTAGCTAGCATAACTGGAGATCTTCATTCTATGCGATTATCTTGTATTATGTATGCTTCATTCGTTCATTAGAGATACTCAGGAGGTTAGTCTAAGGATAGGATCTAGACTGAGAAAAGTCAGGTCAGAATCTAGGCTCGAGAAGGCCAGATTAGAACGCATAATCAAGAGTTAGGAGCTTAGGAATAAGCACTGTTTGCTACTAATGCATCACATGCATCCTAGAGATAGGATATGATTGTGTGTTGTCACCTTGTCTTTGTGTGCATTTTGCATCATCGCATAGGAAAAGAGTAGAGACTTAGGAATAAGCTCTATGGACATTTTTGCATTCAACACATGCGTCCTAGACTTAGGAGCACCACATTTGCATTGGAAAATGACTTGCTGTTGCATGAGTGTTGCATGATCGCATAGTCTGACGCATTCCCAGGTAACACTAGTTAAAGACCTTCTCAACCCGTTCATTTGCATACTCAGTGCATCTATCACATAATCAAACTTTTCTCAAATCTGTCGCATTTATTTATTTTATTACCACAACCAACAACACCAAACAACTATTTAAGTTACCGGTTACTGCAAAGTCTTCCTAAAAATTACCACCGCATATTGTTTTCCCAAGTCCTTGAGTTCGAACTTGGACTTACCAGGAAACTTAGTGGGGTTTATACTTGGATTCCACTGAGAAAACTTGTTGTTCAATGTAATTCCATCACTGCAATTCATTTCACATTTTCATCTCATAAAATAACGCATCAAGTTTTTGGCGCCGTTGCCGAGGACTTCGAGAAATCAGTGTGCTAACGGTAATTTTTCTAATTTCTTTGCAGACTCTCAATCTCTGGCGAATTACGACCCGGAGATTGAGAGGACGTTCAGATAGAGACTAAGAGACAACCGCCAACAACAACAGCCAGATAAAGAAGATATGGCAGAGCAGCCTGAAAATGGAGCACCAAACGAAAACAACGTCATGGCGAATCCACTCCTACTGGAAAACGATCATAATAGGCCCATTAGGGACTATGCATCGCCAAACCTCTATGATTTCTCTCCTGGAATCATGAGGCCTGCCCTTGATGGAAGCCGATTCGAAATGAAACTGGTGATGCTGCAGATGATCCAGACTATAGGACAATTCAGAGGACGGCGTGGCGAGGACCCGCACGCCCACCTNCAGAGGACGGCGTGGCGAGGACCCGCACGCCCACCTCCATAGCTTTATAGAAATCTGCAACACTTTTGTGTTCCTGAACATCTCTCCCGAAGAAGTTCGACTAACTCTGTTTCCATTTTCTCTGTGTGATCAGGCAAGAAAATGGGTGTATTCCCTCGAGCCGAGAGAGATCATTTCATGGGAACAGGTCGTAGAGAAGTTCATGAAGAAATATTTTCCACCTACTGAGAATACTAGACGAAGGAAACTAATAACCAATTTTGAATAAGACATGGACGAATCGCTCAGCAATGTCTATGTGAGGTTTAAGAGGTTGGTCAGGGACTGTCTACACAACGGATTACCAGATTGCCTTCAAATGGAAATCTTTTATCACAGTTTAAATCTCACTTCGCAGACCGCTGCCAATGCGACAGTCGCTGGTGGTCTGCTAGACAAAACGTATGACGAGGCTAAGAACATCTTGGATCGCATCTCTAAAAATCACGAGGATTGGAGAGAGAGCGATCATAGACTAAGAATCAAAGATAACGACATAAGTAATGGTGCTATTGCTTCACTACAGAATTAGATGTCCGCAATGATGAACCTGATTCAGGGAATTGCGATCAACAACTCAACACTGCAAAATGGGCAAGTAAATGAATTTAATCAGAATACCACAAGGTGTGCGACTTTCGGTGACGGACACGCAATGGTAGAATGCCCACAGAATCCACAGTCTATTTATTTTGTGAAAAATAATCCATTCTCGAACACCTACAATCCCGGGTGGAGAAACCACCCTAACTTTGCATGGAAGAATCAGCAGCAGAATTTCCAATTTGTGGCACAAAAAGATGGGCCACCTGGATTCTTCCTGCGAAATAACGGTCAGACAAGTAGTCAAGTCAGTAGCTAGCAACTGCCACAATCTTTCTCCTTGGAAAGCTTGTTGAAGCAGTATATCGAGAAAAACGAAACTGTGCTTCAAAGCCAGGCGACATTCATCCGCAATCTAGAACTACAGATGGGCCAAATTGCGAGCGAGCTAAAGAACAGACCGCAAGGGGCCCTGCCGAGTTCAACAGAACTCCCACGCAACCCATGGGGATCAGGTAAAGAGCAATGTCAAGCTGTGACATTACGGAGTGGAAAAACTGTGGAGGGAGAAAGAAAGGAGCCTAGCCGGACTGCTCCCATTACGTTGGAACCTGAAATTGCGGTTACTCAAAAAGAAGAAGGAGAAAAAGAAGTGATAGAACCATAAGTTACGTCCACTTCAAAGCCAACAGAGAAGGGGACCATGAGAGTACAGTTGCCACCTTTCCCACAGAGACTCAGAAAGAAAAAGAATGACGAGGTACAATACCAACGTTTCATGTCTATGTTAAAAAAATTGCATATTAATATCCCATTTAGTGAAGCGATTGAGGAGATGCCTTCATATGCAGTTTCTGAAGGATATGGTAACCAAGAAGAGAAGCACTGGTAAGTTTGCTATGGTGGCTTTAACACAGAGCTCAAAATCAATAATTCCACCAAAGATGAGCGATCTTGGGAGCTTTACTATACCCTTCTCCATTGGAGGACTGTACATCGGGCAAGCATTATGTGACCTTGGAGCCAGCATTAACTTGATGCCTCTGTCGATCTTTAAGCAGCTGAATATAAGGCAACTTACGCCCACGACCGTGACTCTTCAACTTGTAGATAGATTTCTGGTGCATCTAGAGGGGAAGGTGAAGGATGTGCTGATTACCATTGAAAAATTTATATTACCAGCCGACTTCATCATCTTAGATTACGAAGCTGACAAAGATGTGCCCATCATCCTGGGGCGACCATTTTTATCAACAGGTCGTGCTCAGATTGATGTGCACAAAAGAGAGATCACTTTGAACATAAATGGACAGAAGCTCAAGTTCAACATCATCCATGCCATGAAGTTTCCTAACGACGAAGATCTGAATGAATTTGATGACGATCAAAGTTTGAATGAAGAAGAAAAACCTGACAATGAAAATGAAGATGAGGATGCAAGCGCATCCATTGCGACATGCAATGCGATCATAGAAAAAACAAACAAGGAAGTTGAGATGATCGCAACCCAAGAAGAAGAGCCAATATTAAAAAAAGAAAGAAAAACAACGCAACCGTCCTTGAAGGAACCACCGACAATAGAGTTGAAGACCCTGTCGAATCACCTAAAGTATACATTTTTGGGGCAGAATGAAAAACTGCCAGTCATTGTTTCCTTTGAACTTAATGAAGACCAGAAGAATGCGTTGATGAGCATTCTGAGGAAACATGTACGAGCGATTGGCTGGATGCTCGCAGACATTCGAGGAATTAGCCCCGCATACTGTATACATCGAATTTGTCTTGAAGAAAACCATAAGGAATCGATCGAACATCAGTGCAGACTTAACCCTGCAATGAAAGAGGCCGTTAAGAAGGAGATCATCAAATGGTTAGATGTGGGCATTATTTATCCGATAGCAGATAGCACGTGGGTCAGCCCCGTGCAGTGTGTGCCGAAAAAAGGTGGCATGACGGTAGTACCCAATGAAAATAATGAGCTGATACCACAAAGGACCATCACTGGGTGGCATATTTGCATGGACTACTGCAAGCTGAATGCGGCAACGAAGAAAGATCATTTTCCTTTACCGTTCATTGATCAAATGCTGGATCATCTGGCTGGAAATGACTTCTACTGCTATCTGGATGGCTATGCAGGGTATAACCAGAATATGATTGCTCCCGAGGATCAGGAAAAGACCACATTCACCTACCCATACGAAACTTTTGCTTTTTGTCGCATGTCGTTCGGCCTCTGCAATGCGCCGAGCACGTTCCAAAGGTACATGATGGCCATCTTTTCAGAATATCTTGAGGATTCTGTTGAAATATTCATGGACGACTTCTCTGTCTATGGGCACTCATATGAAGTCTGTCTTGCCAACCTGGAGAAGATACTAAAAAGATACTAGGAGACGAATCTCGTTCTTAACCGGGAAAAATGCCATTTTATGGTTAAGGAGAGCATTGTGCTGGGGCACAAGGTATCTCGGGACAGGTTGGAGGTGGATAAAGCAAAAATAGAAGCAATTGAAAAACTCCCACCTCTAACAAATGTAAAGGCTGTAAGGAGTTTCTTGGGGTATGCCAGATTCTACAGACGTTTTGTCAAGGATTTCTCAAAAATAGCACGACCGCTGAATGCGTTGTTGGAAGCTGATAGGAAATTTGACTTTGATGATAATTGCTGCAACACATTCATGATTTTAAAGAACGCATTGATGACTGCAGATCGCGTTAGATTGGACAATTCCTTTTGAAATAATGTGCGATGCAAGTGGGTATGCGATGGGAGCAGTACTAGCACAGAAGGGAAAAACAATCTTGCATCCCATCGCATATGCAAGTAAGATGTTAAACCTTGCTCAGACTAACTACACCACCACAGAAAAAGATCGGCTTGCGGTAATATTTGCGTTAGAAAAGTTTAGAGCATATCTGCTGGGAAAAAAAGTGCTCATCCATACTGACCACTCGGTGATAAAATATCTAATGACAAAGAAGGACGCAAAGCCGAGGCTATTAGACGGGTTCTCCTCCTTCAAAAATTCAATATGGAAATAGTTGACCGCAAAGGAACGGAGAACCAAGTTGCGGATCATTTTTCCAGATTGGAGAATCCTGAGGTTGACCGCAAGGAGTCAGAGGTGAGCGTGGTGTTTCCAGATGAGCAGCTGTTTCAGATTAAAGAATTATCGTGGTATGCTGACATAATCAACTATCTGGTTTGCGAGCAATTTCCTGAAGATTATACCTACCACCAACAGAAGAAGCTCAAACATGAATGCAGATATTATTATTGGGATGAGCCGAATCTGTATAAGAGAGGGTCTGACCAGGTTATGCGACTATGTGTATCGGAGGCTGCTCATCAACACATATTATTGCAATGTCATGATTCACCATATGGTGGACATTTTGGAGGGCAATGCACTGCAGCAAAAGTCTTACAAAGTGGGTTCTATTGGCAACCATTATTTAAGGATGCCAGAGACTACGCAATGAAGTGTGATCGGTGCCAACACACGGGTAACATTTCATGGAAACATGCGATGCCCATGAATATCATTCTAGAACTGGGGTATTGATTTCATAGAACCATTCCCACCTTTGAATGGTCATAAGTATATTCTGCTAGTCGTCGACTATGTGTCCAAGTGGGTAGAAGCAATAGCATGCGCCGCAAGTGATGCGGCAGTAGTCTCCAAATTCTTGAAGAAAAATATTTTCGTGTGTTTTGGGACTCCACGTGCCATAATAAGTGAGGAAGGCTCCCACTTTGTCAATTACTCTGTCAAGAATCTCCTGCTGAAATATAATATCCTCCACAAAGTGGCCACCGCATACTGGAGAAGGTCCAATCGAGAAATTAAGTTGATACTGGAGAAGGTGGTAAAGCCTTCGCGAAAAGATTGGGCAAAAAAGTTGGACGATGCGTTGTGGGCATACTGGACTGCTTATAAAACACCAATAAGCATGTCCCCGTATGCGTAAAGTGCCGTGGGTGGTGAAAAAGCTTATCTTTGATTTAAGAGCAGCAGGGGATGCAAGAAAGCTACAACTAGTCGAGCTTAATGAGTGGAGAATGCAAGCTTATGAAAATGCCAAAATATACAAAGAGCGAGAAAAACGGCAACATGACAGCAGGCTATGTAGTAAAAATCTCCATGTTGGACAAAAGGTCTTTCTCTTCAATTCACGGCTACGACTCTTTCCTGGCAAGTTAAAGTCGCGCTGGTCCGAACCCCTCAT
>NC_052355.1:5584182-5592475 GCF_009727055.1 Benincasa hispida
CATCAAAGAAATATTTCTAGCATGGTGCGGTGGAGCTGATTACGGAGGACGGGCTCGTACATTTAAGGTGTAATGGGCAGTGAGTGTAGGCATATTGCAGGGGTGATTTTCAGCGAGAAAAGACCTCGTAGACCTGAAAAACCCGAAATAGAGGAAAACAGAGTGGCCCCTCCGCTGGCATGCAACATCATTTGAGGCGCAAATCTTTCTAGAGTATCCTTTTTTTTTTATTTATGATTTCATGAACTCTCTTTACTATGACGCTTCAATTATCATTTATCTATCTGCATTTTACTTTACTTCTCTAAAAAAAATGGTCAGAAAAATTTTGCTAACTTTTTTATCATTTGACCCCGTCGATGTTTCTTTGCAAACGATCAAGGTACACGATTGTGGAGGCACTGCACGAAGATGCAACTTCACTTCATCATTGCAATCCAAAGGAGGAAGATCGCCGCAAAGCAGGATGCATCAACAAACAATGTGGACGACAACGCAAATTTGGGGGTTGTATTTTTCCTTCATTATTCCAATTTTGCACTATGCATCACATTTTATTTTGAAAGTTTTTATCACTGCTCCTCCTGATTACCGCAATCATTTAACATTGATAAATTTAGTAAGTCGCCGCATGCTTTCTCTTTGCCAATTATTGATTTCAATGATGAAATGCATGCTTCTATTTTTTTTCATATACACTAGAGTCAACTTAATCATAGAAAAGTCAAATCATGAAAATAATTTAGAAGTTAGAGGTTTGTTAGTTTTCTTCAAACTAACCTTTTTCCAAGCTTCCTAAGAACATCGCATGACTTCTTTCAATCTAAATATTTTGGCAATGAGGACATTGCTGCATTTTAAATTTGGGGGTGAGGTATTTATTTTCGACTTCCTATTTTTAGCTCTCATTGAAAAAAAAAGATGAAAGAGAGGAAATTTTGAGAATAACAACTCACTGTCAACGCAATGAGAAAACCCATGTTGATAAGAGTTTAAGTTGTGAAAGGCACTTACTCGTAGTTGGATGTCCGCATGAACACGTGGGGGCAAGCCAAAACGAAAGTAAGTTACCAGATCAACGCATAATAAATGACCGCAACTCCGCTGCAAAAGGTATGAGTTTAGTATGAGAAAGAGCGCCTTGCTCGTAGTTGGAAGTTCGCATGACACACGTGGGGCAAGCCAAAACGAAGTGAGGCACTTGGATCAACGCAAGATCAGAAAAAAAAAAAATAACAATGTCAAAAATATGCAGGGATAAATCATTTTACACCCCAGTGAAAAGTTTTTTTCTGTTGAAATAAATCATGCAATGTCATGGAATCCAGTATAAGCTTTTTTGAAGATTAAACTTGCAGTCCCTAGTCTTAGAAATATTTTTAAGAATAGACTTGAATAAGAATCAAGGAAATTTTGGTGTATAGGATTTGAATGAAGTATCCTCGATAAATCCAGGAAAAGAGATTTGCGGTCGATTTGCTAAAGAATTTTTAGCTTATGCTTGAGGACAAGCATTGTTTAAATTTGGGGGTATGATAACAGGCATAAATGCACGTTATTATGTTACTAAGTTATTAAACAATGAAGGTTTGCATTGATAAAATATGTTAGATGCGTCCAAAAAGCATTAAGTTCATAAGAACAATTAACTTCGGTATTTTTATGCAGAATATGCTTAACGCAGGGCGGAAAGCGCGATCACAAGAAATCAATGGTCGAGCGCAGCTTACCGCAAGGATTTATGTGATTTATTGCTCACAAACATCTGCTCTAGAAGATTATGCATAAGCCTACGCAACTTGGTGGGCGCATCTGGGTGAAAAGCATAATTAATCACAATGGACAGAAAGCTGATGACGGTCGAATCCGAATTAAGTTGACAAGCACTAACGATAACAAGTTACACTCAGTTTTCAATGACAAACATTCGGCCAATCAGTAAGAGAATTAAAGTCATCCCATCTGTGACAATCATAGAGAGAAGCGCTTTTCACCCTGAAATCTTTAAATACGAGGCATCCTTCAGAAAGGGGTTCAACAAGTTCATATACTTAGAGAATTTTCTCCATAGTTAGAGTTAGCTTTGTTTCTTAGATTTCCTTTTATTTTAAGGCGGAAGTGAGAGAAGGAGGTTGTGCCGAGATAGATCGTTCTGGTGAGCTTGGGAGAGTGCCGGAAGCATCAAGATTAGAGAGAGGGCCATCTCTGCGGAAGCAGGTATATCTTTTGAATCGAATAGAGTTGCAGTGTAAAAGCCGCGGCAGCAAGGACTTGCTATAGGTTTTCTACCTTTTTTTCCATTGTTATTTTGTATTCAAACTCATCTATAGAAATGGGAATTTACTTCTCTATATTTGTTTGCTCTTTGTTTATTATGCATGAGTAGCTAAATCTGTGAACATGGGATTGAGAAGAACTTAGCTCAGCATAACTGGGGATCTTCATTCTATGCGATTATCTTGTATTATATATGCTTCATTCGTTCATTAGAGATACTCGGGAGGTAGTCTAAGGACAAGATCTAGGCTTCGAATGTTAGGTTAGGATCTAGGCTCGGGAGGGTTAGATTAGAAACGTTATATCAAGAGTTAAGAGCTTAGGAATAAGCACTGTTTGCTACTAACGCATCGCATGCATCCTAGAGATAGGATATGATTGTGTGCATCTTGCATCATCGCTTAGGAAAAAGTAGAGACTTAGGAATAAGCTTTATGGACACTTTGCATTCAACACATGCGTCCGAGACTTAGGAGCACCACATTTGCATTGGAAATTGACTTGCTGTTGCATTGAGTGTAGCATGATCCATTGTCTGACGCATTCCCAGGTAACATGTTAAAGACTTTCTCAACCCTTCATCACATCTCAAGTGCATCATATCGCATAATCAAACTTTTCCCAAATCCGCCGCATTTATTTATTTTATTACCGCAACAACAACACCAACAACTATTCAAGTTACCAGTTACTGCAAACTCTTCATGAAAAATTACCATCGCATTATTTTTTCCAAGTCCTGGTTCGACCCTGGACTTACAGGAAATTAGTGGGGTTTATACTTGGATTCCACTGAGAAAACTTTGTTGCTCAACGCAATTCCATCCCAGCGCAATTCATTCTGCATTTTCATCTCATAAAACAACGCATCAAGTTTTTTATGAATGTTAGTGCTCGGGGGGGTATGATATTTCTTCCCTTTATCTCTCTTTTCTTTTATTTGTATATCTTTTGAATCGAATAGAGTTGCCAGTGTAAAAGCCTCGGGCAGCAAGGGATTGCTACTAGGTTTTCTACCTTTTTTTCCATTGTTATTTTGTATTCAAACTCATCTATAGAAATGGAATTTACTTCTCTATATTTGTTTGCTCTTTGTTTATTATGCATGAGTAGCTAAATCTGTTGAATGGGTTGAGAAGAACTTAGCTAGCATAACTGGGGATCTTCATTCTATGCGATTATCTTGTATTATATATGCTTCATTCGTTCATTAGAGATACTCGGGAGGATAGTCTAAGGACAAGATCTAGGCTTCGAAATGTTAGGTTAGAATCTAGGCTCGGGAGGGTTAGATTAGAACGTATAATCAAGAGTTAAGAGCTTAGGAATAAGCACTGTTTGCTACTAACGCATCGCATGCATCCTAGAGATAGGATATGATTGTGTGCATCTTGCATCATCGCTTAGGAAAAAGTAGAGACTTAGGAATAAGCTTTATGGACACTTTTGCATTCAACACATGCGTCCGAGACTTAGGAGCACCACATTTGCATTGGAAAATGACTTGCTGTTGCATGAGTGTAGCATGATCCATAGTCTGACGCATTCCCAGGTAACACTAGTTAAAGACTTTCTCAACCCATTCATCCACATACTCAGTGCATCTATCGCATAATCAAACTTTTCCCAAATCCGCCGCATTTATTTATTTTATTACCGCAACCAACAACACCAAACAACTATTCAAGTTACCAGTTACTGCAAAGTCTTCATGAAAAATTACCATCGCATATTGTTTTTCCAAGTCCCTGAGTTCGACCCTGGACTTACCAGGAAACTTAGTGGGGTTTATACTTGGATTCCACTGAGAAAACTTGTTGCTCAACGCAATTCCATCACCGCAATTCATTCTGCATTTTCATCTCATAAAACAACGCATCAAGTTTTTTATGAATGTTAGTGCTCGGGGTGGGTATGAATATTTCTTCTCTTTCATAGATTATTCAAGGTACGAATATCTCTACCTAATGCAACATAAGTCTAAAGCCCTTGACAAGAAGTATAAGGCTGAAGTTGAAAACTGAAGGAAATTCGATATGAGATTTCCATGAGCAGCGAAACAAGATTATTCCAAATCACAATCATGAATGAACAATATATTTACAATTGACTTAAACATACGGTTATGCAATTCATACAAAGAAATTACAGCATGAAACACTGCAATACACAGAAAGCAAACTCTACGCACATATGAAGATGCGTCTCCACACTCCGTTGCACAACCGCTCGAACAACAACAACCTCGAACGCTCGATCTACACGACCACAACACAGCAATGAACATAGCACGAATACTTTGCACTCGTCCTCAACGATCTCCTTGGCCGCGAATTCTTCCGCAACACAAACGGCCTCCAGAAAACCTTGATGGTGTCGAGTTAAGTATGACACCACCAACAAGGCTACTTTCGTATTCTCGGTGTGAGACTTCAGAGGGTGGGCTCTGTTCGGACTTGATATGAGTAGAAAAAGGAGGAAACACCAATCGTGGACACGCCTGGGCAATTGGGAGATGGTGGAGACTTATCGTATAGGTAGATGCCCAATCATTTTGATAAAGCTAAGCGATATTCTAGTAAAAGCTATGTGATCATTTAGCTCATCGTTTAGTCAGTCTGTCACCTATAGATTATACACGATCGTTTACTTAGGGCAAGTGACCATCAAGAAAAGTTATACAATTGTTTAGTAAATACTGCATGATTGTTTAGCTCGCCACTGCATGATCGTTTAACTCGCCCAGCCATCGTTTAGTAAATCTGAATTTACTTGACGACTACCGTGAGTTTCTTTACGCCGATAGAAAACTCCAAAAACTTTTTACAACCTTTCATAAAACCTCTTTTCAAAATATGAAAACTAATTTCCTTTTAAACTCATGGTTACCATGATTCAATAACCACCCACTACTTTGGTTATTTAAAAGAAAAAGAATTAATTATCCAATAATTAATATTATTATAAACATAAATTATAACCAACTTATCAAACTATATTTATAACCTATAGTTTTAATATTTCATCTGATGAAACATATAAACCATAGTTCTTTTTCTATTATATAGTACTTAATGTAAATCTCATTACACAAATCCTTCACTAGATGTATCTCAGACATCAAACCGATTATATAATCAAAATACCTCTTGTCAATTTGAACATTTCAAATCAACACCAAGAACTGATCCTTAATTGAATCCATTGAGCTACTAAGGGGACATCATGGACTTGTAGCTCGAAGCTCCAACGGTACATGAATAACTGACTAAACTCTTTAGTCAGGGATCTACCATCCGTTAACTGCCAGGCACTCCACTAAAGACCGACATCTGAACTCTTCTTACCACAGATATATTATGTGTCCATCTTAACCAATGAGTAGTACGACAACCCTTCACAGATCGCTCGAAAGTACAGCTAGGCGAATAACCATTATGCCCCTGTAGTTACATCTGTCTTCTTAAGTACCACTGATCCCTCTAATGAATATAAGTCATAACCCTACTTAGTCTTCTCTTCCAAAGAGAAGATGTGGCCACTATGTTCAAGCCCCAGAATCAGCCCTTAAGGGAGCAATCTCTCTACTTATCTCTACTTTGGGAAAGGAGTGAATTCCATCTTGTGGATTGAGTTCACAGCTCCCAGATCAGACAAGTCCCCAAAAAGGTAGGCATGTTGAGTTAGCAATCTGGCCACTCTCACCCAAACTAATCAAAGGACTGCCCTCAAAGGCAGGAGTTCCCAAAACACTTAGGATTGAGGACGTGTCATCTATGGTCGTTTAGGTGAGATGCAAGTCTCTAGTATCAACGGCATTATATACAGAGTCTAGTCATCTCGTGGTCCAGGTCTTATACAAACTCTTTGTATAGGATACCTCCGTTCCATGTCTCCACATGAATGGATCTACCATCTGTAGTAGTTTATAATACTTGCAAACCACTACAAAGTAGGCCGCATCTGTAGTGTCACTAGGATCTGGTATCCCACCTTAAATCTTATGCTACAGACCTATTTAGGTTATCACTTAAGGCATGAACCACTTGTATATCATATATACATGCTTAAGATCACATAAGATAACCAAGGAGCTTTGTTTATTGGATATGAGTAAATGCCATAATTAAATAATACTTATTTTATTCATTGAACAATGTGTATCTTTACAAAACAACGAGACTCCGGGAGAATTAGGACACCAATCTCAACAATCTCCCACTTGTCCTAATGACTTGGGAGACTAATGTACAATACAATATAAAAATGTACAATATACAATAAACTAGGGCATACACCAGTATCATCTCCCACTTGCCCTAGACAAGATGCCGCATGTCCCACAGACCCAAACTCTCCAGGTGACCCTCGAACACTTTAGCCATGAGGGCCTTTTTAAAGGGATCGGCAGCGTTGTGCTCCAATACAATCTTCGTGACTATCACATCATCTCGATGCATAATCTCCCTGATCAAGTGATATTTCTGTTCTATGTGCTTACCCCAACGATGACTCCAAGGTTCCTTTCAATTTGCCACATCCCCGCTGTTATCACAATAAAGAGTGATAGGCAAATCCATATTTGGAACAACTTCCAAATCTGAAAGGAACTTCCTCAGCCAAACAACCTCCTTAGCTTCTCCAAAAGGCCCTACGTATTCGGCTTCCATAGTGGAGTCTGGGATACATCCTTGTTTGATGCTTTGCCAAACTACAACCCCTCCATTCAGAGTTAACACTAACCCCGATGTCGATTTACGAGAATCTCGATCGGTCAGAAAGTCAAAATCCATGTATCCTGTAAGGATCAGATCCTTATCTCCATACACAAGCATGTAATCTCTCGTTCTCCAAAGATACTTGAGGATCGTCTTGACCACCTTCCAGTGATCAAATCCTGGATTGGACTGATATCGACTGACAATCCCTACTACATAGCAAATGTCGGGTCTGGTACACAACATTGCATACATCAAGCTTCTTACTACAGAAACATAGGGAATCCGTCTCATCTCCTTAAATTCTTAAGGTGTCTTAGGATATTGATCCTTAGACAGAACGATTCCATGCCTGAAGGGTAACAAACCGCTCTTGGAATCCTGCATCCTGTACCTGATCAACATTTGATCAATGTACGATGCCTGAAACAGGGCTAACCGTTTGTTCTTACGATCCCAAATGATCTGGATTTCGAGAACATACTGTGCCTCACCCAAATATTTCATTTGGAACTGGGCAGCTAGCCAACTCTAAATGTCAGTCAGATACCCTACATCATTCCCAATGAGTAGGATATCATCCACATACAGTACCAGGAAAGCTTGAGCCGTTGATGATCTTCTTGTAAATACAAGGCTCATCAACGTTCTGATCAAAGCCAAACGACTTGACAACAGTGTCAAATCTGATGTTCCAAGATCTAGATGCTTGTTTTAGCCCATAAATGGACCTATTAAGCTTGCAAACTCTTTGCTCTTGATCTGGAACTACGAAATCCCCTAGTTGAGTCATATAGATGGTCTCTTCAAGATTACCATTTAGAAAGTCAGTCTTGGCGTCCATTTTCCATATTTCATAATTATAAAATGTGGCTATGTACAGGAGAATCCTGATAGACTTCAGCATGACAACAGGTGAGAAAGTTTCCTCATAGTCAACTTCCTCAACCTGGGTATAACCCTTTGCCACGAGCCTAGCCTTAAAGGTTTGCACCTTTCCATCTAAACCTCTCTTTCGCTTATAGATCCACTTACACCAAATAGGTCTTACCATGGATCAACAAGCTCCTAGACATTATTGAAGTACATAGACTCCATTTCCTAGATCATGGCCTTAACCCATTCATCTTTGTTAACATCCTCCATTGCTTTCTTAAATGACAAAAGATCCTTGATCTCATCATTCATAATGACGTTTTGGGCTTCAGTCAAACCCATGTAGCGATCCGGTGGGTTCATAACCCTCCCACTACGTTGAGGCAGTCTCAACTCTTGAGCTGGTTGACTAGACGTTCCGA
>NC_052355.1:5592620-5596185 GCF_009727055.1 Benincasa hispida
CCCTCCAACAACCCTCTGTTGATCTTGTTGACCTGGTTTCAACAACTCTTGTTGAAACCTAGTAGTTCTCGTCTCACTTGAGATCCACGTAAACGAGTTTTACTTCGTTGTTTATGATCCCTACTGTGAATCTTCTTCCAAAAAGATAGCGATTAGTGGAAACCAAACACTTTAGTTCTCACTCGGATCATAAAAGTATCTCTCTCGTTTCCTTGGCGGTACCTAGAAAGAGGCAAAACCTTCAACGCGGGTTCCAACTTCTTTAGGTTAGTCGCTCTAGCACATTGTGCCAGAAAACCCAAAATCCATAAAGTGACGTAAACTAATCTTTACGGCCTCTCCAAACTCAAAATGTTGTTTCAGAAACACTTCTCGAGGGAAACATTGTTCAGTATAATATGCAGTCTGCAGTTTCTCCTTTATGATACACCATTTTGCTGAGGTGTACGAGGGGCCGAGAGTTGAGACACAATCCCATGTTCTATCATATAGTTCTTGAATTGGAGGTCCATATACTCTCCACCACGATCAGATCGTAGTGTTTTTATCTTCTTACCTAACAAGTTTTCAGCTTCAACCTTATACTCCTTGAACTTGTCAAGGGCTTTAAACTTACGTTGCATTAGGAAGAGATACCCAAACCTGAATAATTATCTATGAAAGAGATGAAATATTCATACCCACCTCAAGCTCTAACATTCATCGGACCACAGAGATTTGAATGTACAAGCTCCAAGGCTTCCTTGACTTTATATCCTTTTCCAGTAAAATGTCGTTTGGTCATCTTGCCTTTGAGGCATGATTCACATACTGGCAAGGAGTTTTCTTCTAAACTCTTTAGAAGTCCACTTTGCACCAACTTCTTAATCCTATTGAGGTTGATGTGACCTAACCTAAGATGCCAAAGATGGGGCATTTTCCTTAGGAGAAACCTTTGGTCTTTTAGTTTTTGTCGCCATACTGAACATTTTAGTGTTAAACAAGGCTTTTATGACTAATGGCCTTAGTATATATAAGTTATTTTCCATTGAACCATAACCAATCTCCATTCCATTCTTGAAAATAAACACTTTATTCTCAGAAAAGGAGAGGGTGTAGCCTTGTTCAATGAGACAAGAAACCGAGATTAAGTTCCTTTTAATATGAGGAACTACAAAAACATTATCCAGTAACGGATAACGTTTCTTGTCAACAAATAACTTCAGCCTACCTACAGCAACAACTAAAACAACCTCGCCAGTACCGACTCGAAGAGTCATCTCTCCCTATGGCAACGTTTGCCAGGAACTGAATCCTTGGTAAGAGGAACTGGCATGATTGGTAGCACCTGAATCGAAGATCTAGGCAGAATCATCATTCTCTACCAGACATGTGTCCAAGACCAATAAATCATATTTACTGTCTTGTCTCCTCTTTTTGAGAGTAGTGGGATGGAGGTCGTTTGCCACGAAATTTGTTTAACACGATTCTTTCCACTGTAAATAATCAGTCATTTTGAAAGCTTTAAATGGAAATACTAACGAGTTGCTAAAATTAAAAACACATTGACCTACGTTAGGTTTTAAGCAAATACCCGTTGTAAAACAAAACAACATCCAATAAAGTTTTAGTAAAATTAACATGAACCCCGTGTGACATCTAGTCTTGCAATGATGCTTCAAAGGTTTAGGACAAAAACCGCCGAAGGGAGGTCAGTTATCCCTCATCTGAATGGAGAAGTTCCCAACCATTCATTAATACCAGAACAACTCTTGCTTCTATAATGACAAACCATCATTGATTTGGCCAAAAGATCATTAACTTACTTAACAATCTCCCGTAGGTGTGACCCCCCATTTTAAGCCCTAGAGGTCCGTCCCAAAAGACCAATCCAAAGGGAAAAAATATGATTGGAGCAAAACCTAAAGTGACAATATCCATTTATGGAGTTACCTTGATATTGACCATCTGCACAAAATTCATCCGAAGGGGGACGCTCTGAAGGTGACACGAGGGCGTACAAAATGATCTCATGGTGTGAACCAATGACAGAGACCATAGGACGTGTTGACACACACCCTTCACCAGCTTACTATAAACATTCTCTCTATCCACCTTGATATTGACTCATGCAAACACCATCCGAAGGGGGATGCATCCTGGGTATCTCGAGGCCAAACATGAATCTCATGGCGTAAACATACAAGGAGAAAGGTGAGTGGAATCATCGACATATCTGATACGCCTCTTCCTCCCACTGAGTATTTTATAACCTAGGGTTTAGCTTACTTAGAAAAAACACGCCTAAGGATTTTAACTAAGTGACTTTTAGGTTTTTCCAAGAGTAAAAATTACCTTGGATAGTTGAACAACTTTTGATCATCATCCATTAAACTCTTTAACGAAGTCTTTGACCAAAATGTCGCATGCTTGTTGAAAATCTATCTAATTGACCTTTCCAGGTAGGTTCCTAGGAGGGGTGTTACGTTTCTGTCAATTTAAGAACCCCAGCCTAGCCAGAACCTGCCTTAGACAAAAGGTCCCTTATAGATAGGTTTACAACAAATTTAATCTTTTATTCAACCAATTTAATCCTATTAAATTGATTTAAAAAGATTAATCTAGGTTGCTAAACTCTTTAGAACCACTTGAACCTAGGTCTATCTCAATCCAATTTTAAAACCCTTTTAAAAACTTGAGTTCACCCTAAGTCCGCATGCAACTCTGATTTATTGAATTTAGGTCTAATTTCCTTTATAACACTTATAAACAGAAACAAGCACAATGCTAAGCTAACACATGCAAGGCATTCATAACGCTTATAAACGACCTAAGTGTCATGCTCAATGCATTGTCCATTCATTGCTACTTCTTTTATATAACACTTATACAAAACAATAATGAAACAAGCAAAACATGCTTTCATCCACCCTTAGACTATAACATTTATAATAAAAGGATGATGCATGATAATGCTCAATGCATGCAAAATATAACTCTTATATTTCATGATGCATGCGCATGCTTTCAAGTAATTTCTTCATGCTCGATTATAACATTTATAATACATGATGCATGAGTAATTGCACAACCTAAGGTGGGTTTTAACTATATGACAAACACTTTGACATATAAATAGCAACGTCACATGTATAAACAACCAATGTTGATGAACCGGGTAAAATTGCTTTAAAAATACAAAAGGAAAGCTAACTATTACAAAGACAAGGAGTCTCTAGTTCAAACAGGCGAACCGGGTCTTGAACCGCTCAGCAAAGCACGCTTCTCCAACCATCCATCGTGTTCTAAGCACCCCGCGATCGTCTACACGATAAAACAAACTCTTTGCTCTATCGCTTACCAGCGCTCCCAGAGCTAAACGATCGTTTAGCATCTACTATACGATCGTTTAGAAAAATCCAATGATTGTTTAGATATTACAACACGATCGTGTACCATTACTAAGCGATGAAGCCTGAAGTACACGATCTCTTAGCGCGCTCCACACAACGCTGGCCTTCCGCGATCGTCTAAGCGACTACGATGCCACGAAGCACCATAGCCTAAGCGATCACTTAGCTAGTGC
>NC_052355.1:5597175-5651313 GCF_009727055.1 Benincasa hispida
CAACAAGGCTACCTTGGTATTCTCGGTGTGAGAATCCAGAGGGTGGGCTCTGTTTGAACTTGGTATGAGGCAGACAAAGGAGGAAACACCAACCGCATACACGACTGGGCAAGTGGGAGATGGTGGTGACCTATCGTATAGGTCGATGCCCAATCGTTTAGATAAAGCTAAGCGATCGTCTAGCAAAAGCTATGCAAATTTTTAGCTCATCATTTAGCTCAGTCTGTCGCCTACAGACTCTACAAGATCGTTTACTTAGGGCAAGAAATCGTCTAGCAAAGCTATGCGATCGTTTAGTAAATACTGCACGATTGTTTAGCTCACCACTGCACGATCGTTTAGCTTGCCCAGCCGTCGTTTAGTAAATCCGAATTTACTTGACGACTACCGTGAGTTTCTTTACGCCGAGAGAAAACTCATAAAACTTTTTTTTTAAACGTTTATCATGGTTACAATGATTCAATAACCACCCACTACTTTGGCTATTTAAAAGAAAAAGAATTAATTATCCAATAATTAATATTATTCTAAACATAAATTATAACCAACTTATCATACTATATTTATAACCTATGTTTTAATATTTCATCTCATGAAACATATAAACCATAGTCCTTTTTCTATTACATGGTACTTAATGTAAATCTTATTACACCAATCCTTCACTAGATGGTAACCAAGTGAATAAATTGTTGTTTTGTTGTTCATTGTGTTAATGAGAAAATAAACAAATGTGGCGGATTTGAGAAAAGGCAGTTGTGTGATAGATGCAATGAGTATGCGATGAACAGGTTGAGAAGATCTTTAGCTAGTGTTACTTGGTAATGCGTCAGACTATGCAATCATGTTACAACTATGCATAGCAAGTCATTTTCCAATGCAAATGCGATGCTCCTAAGTCTAGGACGCATGTGTTTAATGCAAAAGTGTCCATAGAGCTTATCCCTAAGTCTCTACTCTTGTCCTATTTGATGATGCAAAATGCATAAAAGTAAGGTGACCGCATACAATCATATCCTATCTCTAGGATGCATGCGATACGTTGATAACAAATAGTGCTCATTCCTAAGCTCCTATCTCTTGATTATGCGTTCTAACCTTGCTCTTCCGAGCCTAGATTCTAACCTGACCTTTCCATGTCTAGATCCTGTCCTTAGACTACCCTCTCGAGTATCTCTAATGGACGAATGAAGCATACATAATACAAGATAATCCCATAGCATGAAGATTCCCTAGTTGTGCTAACTAAATGCTTCTCAACCCATTTAACTCGTTTAGCTACTCATGTGTAAATAACAGAGAGTGAACAAATATCGAGAAGGAAATTCCATTTTCATAAATGAGTTTGAGTACAAAATAACAATGGAAGTTAAAGGTAGAGAGCCTGGAAGCAATTCCTTGCTGACCGAGGCTTTTACACTGAAATCTTTATTCGGTTCTAAATATGTTCCTGCTTCCGCAGGCGTTGACCCTCTGTCTGTCCCTGAAGCTTCCGATGCTCTCCCAAGCTTACCGGAACAATCTACCTGCACAACCTCCTCCCTCGCGTCCGCCTTAAAATGAAAGAAAACTAAGAACAAAGACGTGCATATGAACTTCGAACTTAAAGAATGGTGAACTGGTGAACTGATCAACCCCTTTTCTAAATGCTGCCCTTGGTATTTATAGACATCCAAGGTGAATGGCAGTTTCTCTCTCATGTTCATACAGATGGAACGACTTTAATTCTTGATTGATGTGCCGAATATTTGTCACCGAAAACCTGAATGTACTTGTGATCGTTATCGACTATCAACTTAATTCAGATTCGACTGTCATGAGCTTTCTGTCCCATTACGATTAATTAGCCTTTCACCTAGATGCACACACCATGTTGCGTTGACCAAGTTGCGGTGATCCTTCTCAGGTGAATGTTTGCAAACACAATCATCGCAAAGTCTTGCGGTGAAGTTGCGCTCGACCAATGATTTCCTATGATTGCAATTCTTCCATTGCATTAACGCATGTTCTGCACAAAAAATATAAAAATCAACTGTTCTAATGCGATGAACGCATGCGAACGCAATATTATAAAATTGATGCTTAATGGACGCAAATTAATATATTTCATCAACGCAAGCTAATATTGTTTAAGCACTTAGCACTATGATAACGTGCATTTCTTCTCGTTATCAGTTTTCTACAAAGTCGTGGAGCTAAAGGCCAAATCGAAGCTTTAAACTTGAAGGTAAGATACTTCTAAAAGTCCCTTAAGAGTTTTAATGTCTTAGATTTGAACGTTGTTGGCTGGAATTAACAAATTTGAATTTTTAAACACCTTGTCGGAAATAGAGCAGCCAAGAAGAAGATTTGGTCGATTCCGAGCATTCTAGGGCAAATCGAACGACCAAACTCGGAGGTAACGTAGTTTAGATGATGAGTAAGAGGCTTTTATAGGTTAATTCTAGTGGGTAAGACCGTAAATGAATAATTTAGCCACTAAAAGTAAGAAAATAATGCTCGCTAAAATTCTAGGTTTTTCTGTGGCTAGAGGTTGAAGTTGATGTTGATCATGTAAATAATACTGTTAGTGAATAATGTAAATCTTTGTGTCAATCATTACTGTTTACATTTTCTTGCTTATTTTTTATTTATCAGTTTCATAACACATTCAATGGCCAAAATAACAAAAGCATTAGACATAATTTGCATGAAATACAATTTTAATGTGAAGAGTCTTTAATTAAATCACTTAAAACAAAACAAAAAAAATCTATGTTCAAAACATTAGGGTTCCATAACACAAATTCACTATGACAAACTAGAACCCTAGCAAAATATCATATAAAAACTAAATAAAATACAAACATAGAGATCCAATGAGTGAAAGCGGATCATTCCAAATCCCATTGAGAAAGAGCACAAACAATTACAGTCTAAACGGAAACGATTAGGCATAAACAGTAAATTACAACATGCTTCTTTAAAAGACTGAACAAGGGATAGAGTGTGCAAACCTTTGAAGAACCTTTTTTCAAGTATCCTTGATCGTTTAGCAACTCGTTCAATAACACGAACTCGAACGCAACGATCAGAACACGATCTCAACGAACAACTGGATGCACCCTGATCACAATCGAGTTCAATCCAATCCTCGAATGGAACTAGAATACCGCCACAATGGTTG
The DNA here is from genome assembly GCF_009727055.1 of Benincasa hispida. Classification (NCBI taxonomy): domain Eukaryota; kingdom Viridiplantae; phylum Streptophyta; class Magnoliopsida; order Cucurbitales; family Cucurbitaceae; genus Benincasa; species Benincasa hispida. The sequence goes on from NC_052355.1 coordinate 5,600,342, forward strand.
CCTTGGTATTCTTGGTATGAGAATCAAGGAGTTGTGGGCTCTGTATGATTTTTGATTGAGGAAAGAAGGAGGTAGACGATCGAGTAAATGGGAGATGAATGAAATCCATCGTATAGACTAGATACTCGATCGTTTAGAAAGACGAAGCTTATTGTATAGCCTTTACTACTCGATCGTGTAACAACGAGTAAACGAGTAACTATCGTATAGTAAACTTGTAACTCGATTGTGTATGCTCTCTATACTATTGTTTAGTAAATACTTTTACTTGATAGCCTTTTTTGTGAGATTATTCCAAATGAATCATCAACTGAATTTTGGAAAATCATTTTCCTTTTATCTCACAGTTACTATAAAATTTCCAATAACCTCCCACTCGGTTCGATTATTAGAGAAAAAGAATAATTAATTAGTTATTACAGAAAAAGAATAATTAATTAACATATAATTAATATGTTATAAATAAATATAATAACCAACTTATCATATTATATTTATAATCGATAGTTTTAATATTTCATCATATGAAACATATAAACCATATTTCCTTTTCTATTTTAAGGTATTTAATATAAATCATATTTATATTAATTTACATATAATTGAATTTCCTCTTGTTAATTTGAATACTTTAAATTAACCCAAAATCTGATTCTCAACTTGAATGCATTGAGCTACCAAGGGGACCTCATGAACCTGTAGCTTAAAGCTCCAACGGTATGTGAATTACTGATTAAACTGTTTAATCACGAGATCTACCATCCGTTAACTGTTGGTCACTCCACTACAGATATATTTCTATGTCAATATGACCAATCAATAGTGCGATGACCCTTCACAAATCGCTTGTAAGTACAATTGGGCCAATTCACCGTTTTTCCCCGTGTAGTTACATCTAACTCCTTAAGTACTACTGATTCCTCTAATAAATAATAATTCATAGTCCTACTATGACTAGGTCCTCTCGGGCCAGGAGAAGGTGTGGCCACTATGTTCAAGACCCAGGATCAACCCTTAAGGAAACAATTTATCTACTTACCCCTGCTTCGGGAAAGGAGTGAATTCCATCTTGTGTAGCACAGTTCCCAACTCCCAAATCAAACGAATCCTCAAAATGGTAGGCATGTTGGTTTGGCAATCTGGCCAATCTCACTAATACAAATCAAAGGACTGCCCTCATAGGCAGAAGTTCCCAACTCACTCTGAATTAAGGTCATGTCACCTATGGTCATTCTAGTAAAATGTAAGTCTCAATTATCAACGTTGTTATATAAAGAAACTAATCATTTCGTGGTCCGATCTTATACAAACTCTTTGTATAGGATACCCCCACTCGCATGTCTCTGCATCAATGGTTAGGATAAAACCATTCGTACCATTTTACAACACTTGTAACATCTACAAAGCAGGTCGTATCCGTAGTGTCATAAGGATAAGGTTTGCCTCTTTTATCCATATACGACAGACCAGTTAGGTTATTACTTAAGGCATGATCCACTTGTTGAAGGATCTCATACCGAGAGTTCCATGAGTGGGTTTAGATCGCTCCGATTTCACAGTAATCGAAACATAAATGACATACATTCCATAGATACAGTTATGCATATAAAACTCATTATCGGCATGCTCAGAATACAATAAAACACAAGGAAAAAGGTTCATACCAAATGAATACTGTCTTCGTATGACTAAACCCTCAGTAGCGGGGACGACACCACCACAAGAGAAACCCGGGTATCCTCGGCGTTAAAAACACAAAGAGTGGGCTCTGGTGAGTTTGTAGAGGACGGAGGAGAAGACGTTGTGTAGACGATAAGCAAGTGGGAGATGAACTCTGCTATCGTATAGTGGAAATGCTTATCGTATAGTAGAGCTACACGATCATTTAAGAATAACTGAACGATAGTTTAGGAAAGATGTATAAGATCATTTAGAGAACGTGTGAGGTAGACGATCGTTTAGATGAATGAGATTCTATCGTATAGGCAATCACGATTGCTTTCACAAATTCTTCTAGGCGCGGACGATACGAATACATGATTGAATGAAGTGAAAATGATTTTCATTGTTTTAATCTGCCGGTTACCATAACCTTCGTAGCCCTACTTCCCACGTACGAACTAGATCAATCGGTTAATTATCAAATAATAAATCAATTAATTTAATTAATAAATATAATCATATTATATTTATATCCTATAGTTTGATATCATATATCTACTATAGTATTTTCTCCTCTACTTGATATAAATCATATTTATATCTAATTTCCTCCAAAATAATGTATCTCATATATTTAGCCAATTATATCATATATAATTGAACTTCTTCTTGTCAATTTGAACATTTCAAAATTAACCCAAACACTGATTCTCGACTTTATCCAAGCTACACAGGTGACCTATTGGGCCTGTGGCTCGAAGCTCCAATGGTACTAAATAGCTGACTAAACTCTTTAGCCATCAGATTCACCATCTGTTAACTGTCAGTGATTCCACTAAAGATCAACAGCTGAACTCTTCTTACCACAAATATATTTTCGTGTCCATCGGATATAACCAATCATGAGTACGATGACCCTTCACAGATGCTCGTAAGTACAGTTGGGCCAATTTACCGTTTTGCCCCTGTAGTTACATCTCACTCCTTAAGTACCACTGATTCCTTTAATGAACAATATAACATAGTCCAACTATGTGTGAACACCTCTCGGGCCAAGAGAAGGTGTGTGGCACCACATCGTTTAAGCCCTGGAATCAGCCCTTAAGGGAGCCATCTTTCTATTTACCCTTACCTCGGGGAAGAAGTGAATTCCATCTTGTGTAGCTGAGTTCCCAGCTCCCAAATCAGACGAATCCCCAAAATGGTAGGTTTAAATCGACAACTTGGCCACTCGCACCCATACAAATCAAAGAACCGCTCTCAATGGCAAGAGTTCCCAACTCACTCAGGATGAAGGTTATGTTACCTATGGTCATCCTAGTGAAGTGATGTCTTTGTCATGAACGATGTTATATAACGAGACATTAAAACTTTGTGGTTAGGTCTTATACAAACTCTTTATATAGGACGCCCCCACTCGCATGTCCCCAACACGAATGATCAAGATCAGACCATCTGTGACAAGTCACAACACTTCTGACCATTCCACAAATAGGGCCACATCCGTAGCGTTACCAAGATAAGGCTTCCCTCGTATATTCATTTACTACAGACCATTTTGGTTATCACTCAAGATATGATCCAGTTGTATGTCACCACATACATGCTTAAGTCACATACAGATAATCGGGGATTTTATGTTTATTGGTTTGTGGTAAAGCAAATAAAACAAATAACCGAGGAAAACAATAAGATGTGAAGTAAATATCATGTATTAACAATCACTAGTGTTCGTATAGATCGTTTACAAACTACAGGACACGAGACATTAGGGCATCAACCCCAACAATTTCCCACTTGTCCTAAAGCGAAGTGAGGTGTACAAAAAACTTAACACAAAACAATAAACTAGGGCATAAAAGCCCAATACAATAAAATCTCCCACTTGCCCTAGTTCAGCCGCGGGTGATTCTGTAGACCCATGCTCCGTAGGTGACCCTCAAACATTGTAGCCATGAGAGCCTATAAACGGGTTAGCAACATTGTGCCCCAAAGCGATCTGCGTGACGATCACGTCCCTCGATGCACTATCTCGCGGATCAGATGATACTTCCGCTCTATGTGTTTACCGCGCCGATGACTCCTTGGCTCCTTGGAGTTTACCACTGCCACACTATTGTCACAATAGAGGGTAATGGGCCTAAACATATCTGGAACAACTTTCAGGTCTGTTAAGAACTTCCTAAGCAAGACAACCTCCTTAGCAGCTTTGCAAGTCGCTACGTACTCCACCTCCATAGTGGAGTCGGCGATGCACCCCTGCTTAGTGCTTCGCCACACTACAACTCCTTCATTAAGAGTAAAGATTGACCCTGATGTGGACTTGCGAGAGTCCTTATCAGTCTGAAAGTCAGAATCCGTGTATTCTGTAAGGATCAAATCCCTCGAACCATACACGAGCATGTAGTCCCTCGTTCTCCAAAGATACTTGAGGATGTTCTTCACTACGGTCCAGTGACCTTGGCTTGGGTTAGACTGATACCTACTGACTATGCCCACAGTGTAGCAGATGTCTGGACGAGTACAGAGCATCGCATACATCAAACTGCCAACGACAAATGCATATGAGACCCGTCTCATCTCCTCAACCTCTTGAGGTGTCATAGGACACATTTCCTTAGACAAAGTGACTCCATGCCTGAACGATAGTAGACCCCTCTTGAAGTCCTTCATCGAGTACTTGAGCAACATCTTGTCAATGTACAATGCCTGAGACAATGCTAGCAGTCTGTTCTTACGATCCCGAAAGATATGTATACCTAGAACAAACTGAGCCTCTTCTAAATCTTTCATCTGGAATTAGGTCGCTAGCCAGTTCTTAACTGCAGTCAATAGACCTACATCATTCCCAATGAGTAGGATATTGTATACATACAACACTAAGAAGATTACTGAAGCGTTGATGATCTTCTTGTAGACACAAGGTTCATCAACGTTTTGTTCAAAGCCATACGACTTGATCGCAGCATCAAATGGAATGTTCCAAGATCGAGACACCTGTTTCAGTCCATAAATGGACCAATTCAATTTTCAAACCTTTTGCTCTTGACCTTGGGCTATGAATCCCTTGGGTTGCACCATATAAATGGTCTCCTTAAGATTACCATTCAGAAAGGCCGTCTTGACGTCCATTTGCCAGATCTCATAATTATAATGACCTGCAATGGACAGGAGGATGCAGATCGACTTTAACATGGCAACAAGCACAAAAGTCTCCTCATAGTCGACTCCCTCTACTTGGGTATGACCCTATGCCACAAGTCGAGCCTTGAAGGTCTGTACCTTCCCATCAGCACCCCATTTGCGCTTGTAAATCCATTTGCAACCTATAGGGCGAACCCCATCAAGTGGATCTACAAGATCCCATACTGAGTTGAAGTACATCGACTCCATCTCGAGATCCATGGCCTTGACCCATTCATCCCGGTCAACATCCTCCATTGCCTTCTTATAAGACAACGGATCCTCAACGTCGCCATCTGCTACCATAGCAAGGATTTTCGTGAAACCCAGATAGCGAACGGATGGGTTTGCAACCCTCCCACTACGTCGAGGTTCCCTCAACTCTTGAGGTGGAACCGACCTACTGGATGAACTCCCATCAACAACTCTTGTTGATATAGCAGGCTCTTCAACAACTCTTGTTGAAGTTTAGTAGTTTCATTGGAAAGCTCACACAACACGACTTTGCTTCATGGACTATGTTTCCTTATATGATTCTACTCCAGGAAAGTAGCGTTTGTTGAAACAAACACCTTATTTTCCATTAGATCATAAAAATAACCCCCCCGTGTACCTTTGAGGTAGCCTACAAAGAGGCATAACCTCGACTGTGGTTCCAACTTCTTGGGATTGGCCTCAAACACATGTGCAGGGCAACCCCAAATACGGAAATAACGTAAACTAGCTTTACGCCCGTTCCACAACTCCAGAGGTGTTCTTGCAACACTCTTGGAGGGAACACAGTTGAGTATGTACACCGCAGTCTCCACTGCGAAACCCCAAAACGAGTCTGGTAAGGAAGCGTAACTCATCATCGAACGAACCATGTCTAACAAGGTCCTATTTCTCCTCTCCGCTATACCATTATGCTGAGGTGTACCTGACGTTGAGAGTTGGGAAACCATTTCATGTTCTATCAAATAGTCTTGGAATGCGGAGTCCAAAGATTCTCCACCTCGATCTGATCGAAGTGTTTTAATCCATCTATCTAATGCGTTTTCAACTTCAACTTTGAACTTTTTGAACTTTTCAAAGGATTCAGATTCCGTTACAAAATATAAACATACCTGTACTTGGAGTAATCATCAGTAAAACTGATAAAATACTCATAGCCACCTCGAGCTCGCACATTCATAGGACCATAAAGGTCAGAATGTACTAAGTCAAGAGGCTCATTGGCTCTAGAACCTTTTCCAGTAAAAGGTCGTTTAGTCATCTTATCCTCAAGGCAAGATTCGCACATAGGTAAAGAATTTTTTTTCTAACTCATTTAGAAGTCCATTCTTCACTAATCTCTCAATCCTATTGAGATTGGTGTACCCTAAATGTAGATGCCATAGTTGGGCATTTTCTTTTGGAGAAATTCGTTGACGTTTTGAATGAGTTATGACAGTTCTCAACATTTCAGTATTATGGAGGGAATTAATGGCTAACGGCCTTAGCACATATAAATTCGATTCCAGATTTTCTGTGCAAATAAGGACATCATTTTTATGAATAAACGCTTTACTCAGATTAAAAGAAACAGTGTATTTACATTGCAATAAATACTTTACAGAAATAAGATTCCTTTTTAGTTCAGAAACAATATATACATCATTTAAAATTGGAAACCTATTAGGTAAAGTCAACTGGAGTCCTCCCACTGCCACAGCTGAGACGACGTGCCCGGTGCCTACTCGCATCGTCATCCCCTGAAAAGAAGAAAAAACATGGTTAGTGATGCCTAAATCAATTATCCAGGCAGAATCATCATTCTCCACTAAACAAGTTTCGAGCACAAGTAAATCACATTTACCTTTATCCGCCTTGGCCTTAGCCTTGGCTGCTTTCTTCTCCTTCAGATACCAAGGACAGTTCCTCTTCCAATGTCCATCTTGGTTGCAATGGAAACACTTTCCCTTAGCAATTGGTGGATGCCTCCTTAGGGCGACAGGCGGTGGGTTAGTAGGTGCCTTCCCTTTTCCCTTACCACCATTCTTCTTCTTCCCCTTTGCAGAGTTAGAAGTAGAAGGTGCAGACCTCGTTCCTGAGGTCGAACCTCTATGGAACGTCCTTGAGGATGAAGCAACATTTGCCTCACCCTTTTGCCTCTCCTTACTTTTAAGTAAAGATTGGTATGTCTGTAACTCATTGAGGAGAGTTATAAGGTTATATTTCACTTTGTTAAGAATCACATTGCTAACAAAGTGCAGGAAACTCTCAGGCAAAGAATGCAGGATTATGCTAATCTGGCTGCCCTCATCGATGGTAGACCCATTCAACTCCGCCACATTGAAGTGGACCATCATGTTTAGCACATGTTCACGAACAGAGGTGCCTTCTTGCATTATTGGAGTTGAATTTTTATTATAACGTAGTCCTCATGCATAAGCTGGATCTAGACTTGGTTGTGATATCATCCACTGCGCAGGAATATCCATGATCTCACGGGCATGTAGCACACAATATAGAGGCTCATGCTTCTTGTGCCAGAGAACATGTCCATGAAAGGACTTAAGCCAAAGTTATAGGGCCGAGGCCTTCTCATTCTCCTTGATCCATCGCTCGTATGCCTCCTGAACATTTCGGAGTGGCATTTGGAGCTGGAACTAGGAGGACAAGCCTCATGAGACGACGAACATGAGGAGCTCCCATTGATGAATTCATAGGATCGTCGTGATCACGTGTTTCCATGTTTAAAAAATTTGCTGCCAGTTAATTTTTTGATGCTTTAAACAATATGTATTAAGGTGGCGATTAGCAACATTTGGTGGAATAAAATCTCTATGCTAAAAAATAACGAATTTAAAGTCATTCAAGAGAGTTGAGAAATGGCGTATATAACAATCTTATATAACCAATGAATGTTTTATGACATAGGAACTGATGTTTCAGATGTTACACCTAGTATTATATGGAATATTAACTTGGCTAATGTATGAGCTATCTATCATTTTATTGTTCTGAGAGGAATAGATATGCCGCACTTAGTTATAAGATATGTATTCAATGATACAATACAACGGCTCACCGGTAGGGATAATGATTACAGTTTATTGGCTCATACTTTTACTTGGGTATTTGACAAGACATATAGGATATAAATTAATATGGATTTATATTTTATAATTAAATTTACATTGAATACATTATTTGACTAATTCAACTATCGCAATTAGGCATTGATGACCAACCTCGCTCTGGGTAGTGAACTGAAACCTAACAGCCACTTCGTTTGTGTAATTCGCCGGTCCTCAAAGAACAAGTTTAAACTATGCCGAATAACTAATTCCGCTAGATTTAATAATCTCGATATAGAAAATCCTTTCTTCGTTTTTTCCGTATGCATACACTACCGCTGTGACATATGCCGATCTTCACCGATAGGTGCAGCACAGCACGCTCGCATTTAGGACAGAGAAGCATAATAAGGTGCATATACCTGCGATAGCGCCGTATAGCAAAGAGATTCAATCTAATCAAAACGAAGAAATGTGCGCATAACCATCAACGCCTGATATCCATCCTTTACGGTCAGTGACTAACTCATCTTCACGTGTACTGCCTATCAAGAGCGTGATCGGATGTCCAACGTTATTCCAGAATAACTTTATTCAATAGCAATACGTACGAGGTAGCTCGTATGTAGTGACCGCGAATGAGAGGATATATTTCGCTATACAGATAGCAGAGGTTTGTCATTCTGCCCACTGATCTGTCCTAACTCCATTTCTTATTAACATACTCTCTTCCCATAGCACGACCATCTCCTATTCTCTCCATCGATATTGGACATTCTATAACACTAACCAACACACTTCACCGCTAAAGTGCGATCGTTTGACTCGAGTTTCGACTCCCAAAAGAGCATAGGCGCGGGTGCTCTCTGCTGATGTGGGGTGTCTTCCCACTGCCAGTTGTTCGGATGTAATCGCTTCTACTCGTGTCGCTGTTGCAGGTCGACTGAATACATCTCTTAAGGAGAAAAGTAAAGGTGTGGTGCCAAGTGAAGGTGCGATTTGTGCGTGTCTATGTGCCGGCGTAAGTTCCGGCTCTATCCTAATAGGATTTCAGTAACTCATAGCTACGTCATACAGGGATTGCTTCATTCTCATATATTTTGGTCATTAGAGACACCTTTAATTCCTTGCCGGATCTACTAGTATATATTTAGATTCTCTCTAACTGTAGCGTTTGTTTAAAGTCTGTTCCCGAATTAAATGGAACAACTTTGTTTGGTGTATATTATAGACATAAATCCATATATAATGAAAAGTTCAGAGTATTGTATCAGTCATCATGTTTTATCGCGTTTCAACTGGTTGGGATCATATATACGAACAGTCTGGCATCTTAAATAAGCACCATTGCTCAGTGGCGATACATAACTTCGCGTTATTGAGACTTACACTTCACACTTGTGTCCAGTAATTCAAGGGTATGCCCAAGTAGGGGTTGTTTGATCAGCTTCTCTCATCTCGTTCACAACTTATTATGGCTAACCCCGAAAAGTAGACGCCCTAAGATTCCAGAATGATGCGGGTCCGCCCTTTTTAGCATCAACAAAGGGTCCTATCTTTAAATGTTAATTCCTTGTGTGGATGTGCCAGGAATAAATTGGATGTTTATTGATTTAGGGATTATGGCATAACTACTTTAATGCCTTCGCGTTTTTATTAAATTTTTACCAGTGCCAATTTTTATCTCCATCCTTTAAACGTGACGAGGTGAATTAAAAATTGTGTAAAAAGGGCCCCACTGCGCGTTTTTGGGGCATAAGTAATATACGTGGAATGGTGATCTCTATTCAAAATTTAGTTTGACGTCTTGAGAACGCGGTCGTTTGCAATCTGAAAGTGTGAGGGCTACATATGTGGAGTCCTACGTCTTCTCTTAAGGAATATATTGTGAAAAACCTAGTGTGCGTATAGTGTAAACCTGAATCGCTGAGTCATGCACTGACTAACTTCTGTAATTTCGTTGTCTGAATCTCGCTACATTTCCTCATTCGACATCAAGTCGTAACCTTAAAAAAAAAGAGCCTAATGCTGAATCACAACAAAACATTTTGACAGCGCACAATCACGAGGGCATGTTATATAAATAAACTTGATAGAATCGGGTGTGCGAATACAGAAGAGTAACTTGTTTTCGTGTTATTGTCATGGCTTCAAGTGCATTTGCCCGCGCGAATCTCTGTCGTGCGCATTACTATATTGTTATTAAATGCCTACTGCTGGAGCTTATAAACTAAGACAACGATGTGGTTATAAACAGCTCAGCCAAGGCGAACACATGTTTCATACGCTCTTTTCAGTAACCCCTAACTTATACAAGATCACTTAGCATCGTAAGGGTAAATCGTTATTTACCACAAAGAATATGCATCGCACATCTAGGTAATAGTAGAATCGAATCAGTTACGCGTTCAGTATAGCTTTATTGATATTGATTATAAGGCGCAACTAAAAGAACAATCGTTTATATAGACTGTCATACAAGCTATTTTTATTATATTCAGCTTTAGTTGACCTGGACTAACCGATCAATTGATTTTTATAGGCATAACTCTAAGTAGTACATAATAATAACAATATTACCATCGTCTTTCCTTCTGACGGAATATCACGATCTCTTATGAACGAATTATATCAGAGCTCTATTCAACTAATACAGAGAAGATCGCCCTTTTCGGAGACATGGGCATCGCTCTTAACATACATTACCAGGAATCGATGCGGGATTTGTGCTCATATCTCTTTACCTAAATCGTGTCTATATAACTACGCTAACACTAAAGAGGAAGATGCCTAGTGATCATCGTGGAGCATTTACACCGTGAATGCGTTTACGGATGCTGGTGTTTTATGACTTATCTCATGCTGTATGCATGACATATGGTACCTATTTACACTTATGAGCACAGAATTATTCCAATACGCATAGTATCTAAACAAACTAGGATTTTCGAATGCGGATAACGCGCGAGTATGATGACTTTTTAAACCAAAAAACTGGAGGAGAATTGAAACACAACGCGTTTATCTTAGTTCACATCTTGTTTATCAAAATCCGTGAATGCTCAAAGATACGGTTCAAGGGTTTTGTCTCGTATCACAGTCTTCCCGTTTTTTGGTTTAAAGTCTCATCTCGTCCATTAATCTATTTGTTTAATACATGCGATGTATGTTTTATATGTCATAATGTATGCACATATAGTAAATCCCACCTTAGTTATGCCAGATCATGATCTCTCTTATATGTAATTGTTATAATGTGAGAAGCATATTTGGTTAATTAATGCCAAGGCAGTGCCTCACGTGTAACTAACACCAGCAGGAGGAAACGATCGTTCAGTGCGCACTAGACGATAGGAACTTTAGCAAACGATCGTGTAGACGACCATGAGGCTGTAAAGCCCAATCGTCTAAGAGATCGTGTAGCGCGACGACAGGTAAATGATTTACCTTGAGTTACTAAATGATCGTTTAGTCAGTTACTAAGCGATAAAGCTTGTTGACCTAAACGATTGTCTTGTGCGCTTAAAATCATACGCGAGCGTCTGATCGTCTAACCGATGCGTGCATCTTGGTAAACGATTTACCTTACGATGCTAAGTGATCATTTAGTTAGTTACTAAGCGATGATGCTTGCTGACTTAAACAATCGTCTAGTTTGCGCGTGCATTAAACAATACTCAGCGATCGCATGCCCATCCCGATACGATCAACTCTTGATCGCACACCCGATCGTTCAACCGATGCGTTCAAGTGTGATCGCATAGTCCTTCATGTTCACGATGCGATGGAAAGCGATCGCATAGAACCTCTTGTGCATGATGCGATCAACTCTAGATCATCTCCTTCCTCGAAGAGCTGCAACCTTTGCCTAGAACTTCGATGAACGACTCAAGACTCCAAACAATTTGAATTAGACTCAATTACGATTACTTATGCCCAAAAACGCAGGGGCCTTTACAAACAACCGTAAATGTAAAAGGAATTAAATAAACCGAGGCAATTCATCCTAAAAACATCCATTATTCTGGCACATCCACAACAGAATTAACATTTAAAATAGCGTAGAAATGCACCCACCATGAATGTATGCGTTATTTCGTTGCAACAAATGAAATTGGAGTATCAAAAACCTGGCTCTGATACCAATTGAAGGATCTCATACCGAGAGTTCCATGAGCGGGTTTAGATCGCTTCGATTTCAAAGTGACCGAAACACAAATGACATACATTCCATAGATACAGTTATGCATATAAAAGCCATTATCGGCATGCTCAGAATATAATAAAATACAAGGAAAAAGGTTCATACCAAATGAAGACTGTCTTCTATGTTTGAACCATCAGCAGCGGAAAACCTCCCACAATCTACCGGCACCTAGCGAGTATGTCGACTGCAACAGCACGATCCGAGCGTACACGAACAATGCAGTGGGGAAGACACCACCACAACAGAAACCCGGGTATCCTTGGAGTCGAAAACCCAAAGAATGGGCTTTGGTGAGTTTGATAGAGGACGGAGGAGAAAATGTCGTGTAGACGATAAGCAAGTGGGAGATGAACTCTGCTATCTTATAGCGAAAATACTTATCGTATAATAGAGCTACACGATCATTTAGGAATAACTGAACGATCATTTAGGAAAGATGTATACGACCGTTTAGAGAACGCGTGAGGTAGACAATCGTTTAGATGATCTCGCGCGATCGCTTTCACGGATTCTTTTAAGCGCGGGCGATACGAATGCACGATTGAATGAAATGAAAACGATTTTCATTGTTTTAATCTGCCGGTTACCATAACCTTCTTAGCTCCAATTCCCACATCCGAACGTGGATCAATCAGTTAATTATCAAATAATAAATCAATTAATTTAATTAATAAATATAATCATATTATATTTATATCCTATAGTTTGATATCATATATCTACAATAGTATTTCTCCTCTACTTGATATAAATCATATTTATATCTAATTTCCTCCAAAATAATGTATCTCATACATTTAGCCAATTATATCATATATAATTAACCAGTCCAGTTATATCATATATAATTAAACTTCCTCTTGTCAATTTGAACATTTCAAAATTAACCCAAACACTGATTCTCGACTTTATCCAAGCTACCCTGGTGACTTATTGAACCTGTGACTCGAAGCTCCAACGGTACGTGAATAGCTGACTAAACTCTTTAGCCACCAGATTCACCATCCGTTAACTGTCAATGATTCCACTAAAGACCAACAGATGAACTCTTCTTACTACAGATATATTTCTGTATCGATCGGATATAACCAATCATGAGTATGATGACCCTTCACAGATGTTCGTAAGTACAGCTGGGCCAATTTACCGTTTTGCCTCTGTAGTTACATCTCACTCCTTAAGTACCACTGATTCCTCTAATGAACAATACAACATAGTCCAACTATGTGTGGACACCTCTCGGGCCAAGAGAAGGTATGTGGTGCCACATCGTTCAAGCCTCGGAATCAGCCCTTAAGGGAGCCATGTTTCTACTTACCCCTGCATCGGGGAAGGAGTGAATTCCATCTTGTGTAGCTGAGTTCTCAGCTCCCAAATTAGACGAATCCCCAAAATGGTAGGTTTGAATCGACAACTTGGCCACTCGCACCCATACAAATAAAAGGACAGCCCTCAATGGCAAGAATTCCCAACTCACTCATGATTGAGGTCATATTACCTATGGTCATCCTAGTGAAGTGAAGTCTCTATCATGAACGGTGTTATATAACGAGACATTAACACTTCTTGGTCAGGTCTTATACAAACTCTTTGTATAAGACGCCCCCGCTCGCATGTCCCCAACACGAATGATTAAGATCAGACCATCTGTGACAAGTCACAACACTTCTGACCATTCCACAAAGCGGGCCACATTTGTAGCGTTACCAGGATAAGGTTTCCCTTCTTTAACCATTTACTACAGACTATTTTAGTTATCACTCAAGACATGATCCACTTATATGTCACTACATACATGCTTGAGTCACAAACAGATAACCAGAGATTTTATGTTTATTGGTTTTTGGTAAAACAAATAAAACAAATAACCGAGCAAAACAACAAGATGTGAAGTAAATATCATATATTAACAATCACTGGTGTTCGTATATACTGTTTACAAACTACAGGACATGAGAATTTAGGGCATCAACCCCAACACTTGTATGTTTCCAAATACATGCTTAAGTTACATGAAATAACTACGAATCTTAGTTTATTGGATTTGAGTAAATGCTTATAAAATAATTCTTAATTTATTAATAATAATATGTTTACAAAAAATTTACAAACTACAAGACTACCAGGAGAATTAGGACACCAATCCCAACAAAACCTACAAAGAAAGGGAAAAGAAAAACTTCCTAACGCATGCCAAATTCATTCCTGTTGTAATCTCCACGATCTCGTGATTTGAATTTCTTCTTTGGCTGATCTCCATATGTGTCTCTCTAGGTTCCTTCAATATGTAGGATGGTCTTCCCTTGAAATGAAATGCATGGTTCTTTTAATAGGGGAGAATTTATCCCCAATCCTAATATATTTAGGACTCCTAAAATACCTTCGGCCTCGTTTTGTAACTATTTTGATTTTGGTTTTTGGTTTTTTAAAAGTTAAGCTTGTTTTCTCACCATTTCTTATAATAATTTGCATATTTCTTGTGTACAAGAGTTGAATTTTTAGCTAGATTCCAAAACAAAAACAAGTTTTTAAAAACTACTTTTTTTTAGTTTTTAAAAGATTGTTTGGTTTTTGAAAATATTGGTAAAAATAGACAACAAAACATGAAATTTAGAGGTGAAATGAGTGTTTATAAGATTAACTTTCAAAAACAAAACACAAAAATCAACATGGTTACCAAATAGGATCGTAGTAATCCTTTATAGATTTGGGTTATTTTTCTTATTCAAATCAGGAGATCAAATAAGATCTATTGAACTGGAATTTTTGTAGAGGCAAGAGCTTGGTTTTTCATTAAACTTCATAACGTCACGAAGTTGGTGTCTCAAGTTTTTGGCTCCGTTGCAACAAATGTTGGGGCATTTTGATACCCTTTCGTAGCGTCGCGATACTCCTTTGTTTTTCTTAAAATATATTGAACCTCTTCACTTATGTTAATTAATACTCAACAGACTCCAATTTATTCATAAAACTCTCCATTGCATTCCAAATGCTCAAAACCTATAATTCAAACACATAAACTCATGAAAAATCAAATTTCATAAAAAAACCTAGCTAAAACCTAACCCATAAGTAGCATATTTTGCTCACTATTAGTTGACCAACAATTTGGATTTCAAAACCATAGTTTAAATACAGAAAATGATTTCAAATTATTAGGTGTGTTTAGAAACAAATTGATTTGAAATCAGTTTTTAAAATTAAAATTTCTTATTTGAATATCCACGGAACATGAAAAAAAAGTATGACATTGTACTTCTTTGCCCTTACATGTTGTATGGAATTATATTAATAATTAAAAATTATTTTTATATCAAATAATAATATTAATGGAATACAATTTGAAGAACATATTATTCAATAAAAAATTATCTTATTGAATAAAAAATTACAAATGTCATAATCAGGGTCAAATGAAAAATCAACAAAATAAAAAATTAAACAATAACTCATAAATTAAACAAATTAAATCCAGGTAGAATCAGGAACAAACATATTATTCTTATCAATGGAAAGAAACCAAGAAAAATATAGTGCTTAGATTATCAATCATATAAATAAATAGAAAAAACATATCGAAGATTAACAAAGCGAAAAAAAAAACATACCTTCTTTTGATTGATTATAAAAAAAAAAAAGGTTAAAATCGAGAATCTGCATTGAAAATATTGTTACAATAAAAGAAAAAAATGTAAAGGGAACAACGATTAACAAAGTAAAAAGCCAAATAGGAAGAAAAAAAACAAACTAGAAACTAACCTAGTGAAATAATATACTGGACGAAGAAGAACCGTTGTCATTGTTTTAATGAACCCTTTCCAAATCAATTGCTTCAACCCTCTTTTTCCTTGTAAATAATCAAACAAAATTCAAATAGCCAAGCTTCAATCAACCAAAATGTAAAAACTGTGTAGAAAAAAAAAAAAGAAAAAAGCACATATGGGACTTCACTTTTATCAGAGCCAGGTTTCGATCCTGGGACCTGTGGGTTATGGGCCCACCACGCTTCCGCTGCGCCACTCTGATTGATGAGAGGCAAATAATACATAGTTTATTTATATAATAAACTCGAACTGCCAATTTTCTTCTTCTTTTTGGAGAAAACTTGATGAAAACTTTTTTTTCTTAAAAAAATATTAGGGGTGTGCACAGTTTGGGTTTGGTATCATTTGCTTAATGTCTTGATACGAGCATATGATGAAATTTAAGAATGATGTTTTAAAAACTTTTGGTGATGACATTGCATGTGGTTCTAATTGTTGACTATTTATCTGATTGTCAACAGGGGCATGATTTGAAATTCTAAGATATTCTAAGGTATTTAAGAAGGCCAAACCACCTTGCGATTCACCTTGAAGTATGTGCCCTTGTTAGTTCAAGATGTTAATCTTGGTGCTTCTTGACAAGCAAAACAAGTTTACTATTACTTTACACACAAAGTAATAGTACGTAAGAGGAAACCTAGATGATGTTTGTGGTTTCATTCATACTGAGCTAATAAAAACTGAAATGAAAAAGGCTTGCAAACACATGCACGAGGATCTAAAAGATTTGGCCTTGAAATTTATTAACAGTAGGATGTAATGAACATCTTTGCGTTAGTGACAAAATGAAGCTAAAACGAGCAAAACGGAGCTTAATAGCATCGACTGGGAATCAGAATGCAAAATTAAATGGTTTAGTAGTGGTAGCACGGGTCGAACACACGAAACCGAAGAGTTTCCAAATTAAATGATTTACAATTCTAGGTAACCGAAGGGGAGAGGGTTTGTGAAAATGATTGATTGCTAGAGAATTTAAATCGCATAAAATAAGCGCAATAAAATAAAAGTTTGAGAAAAATATGTGAAGAAAGCTTAGCTTGGATTGTAACGGAATTTTCCCTGTTAAAGCTTAGCTTGGATTGTAACAGATTTTCCCTGTTAAATATACTTGATCATTGAACTCTAATTACCAAAATTAAGTATTTACTTACACCTAACCGAGCTAATTGGAAAAACCAATTAATCGTCTTGAACAATTAATTAGTCAAAATTGTATTGATGAAAAGCATGTGATTATAAGTTTGACCTCATTGCATTAAGATCTAGGGAAACACTAGGGTGAATATTCAATTTCACGCGCTTAATTAAATATTTATTCGATTCAATTCTAAGTTGGGTAGAATAATACTTGTCGTATTCGATTCACAAGCTAACCTAACCAATCGCTTCTTAGTAATCAACCTAATATTATATGTCATGTATCAAATGTTAATCAAAAGCATCAATCATAGAATCCACAAGCGTCAGATAATATAATCATAATCTAGTAGAACATAATTGAATCCAGTAAACACAATAACATTCGGTTCAAAAACTCATAAGTACAAGAAACTAGGGAAAAATTCCTAAAACCCAAGCTAGATTGAGATACCTTAGCCCATAATTTTCATGATGGGCATCAAGGAATAGTTTTGTTATATGAATGTACCGAAAAGTAGAAGAAAATAGAGAGAACCCATTCTGCAATCAACTGGAATCAGAGAGGTCTGACCCTAGGTAGCATAATGGGTATTTACAACAATCGAGATAGCATCATGGCAGTAACAAACACTGGTGCAGATGATAGTTCAGAGCACCTCCACGCCACGACGCTATGTGCTTTTCACAAAAACTGGGAATTATTTCTTTTCAGTTCCAAGCATGGCTCCATAGGGCACCACGACATCGTGCATGCAGTGCAAAAACATGTAAATTTTGCATTTTCTTTTCTGGTTGATGTAATTAAGCTTTATTTTGGTCCGTTTTAGCTTCATTTTGTCATTAATGTCGGACTCTACCTCCTAAATGCTTGAAACCTATAAAATACCAAATAAACACGTAAAATCTAAGAATAATTTTGAGTTAAGAGGAGCAAGATAACACATTTTTAGTGCTATCAAACACCCCAAACTTAATTCCTGACCGTTCTCGAGCAAGGTGGAATAAAGCACACAATCACACAAGAATATGCTCACAAATTGCATGCTTTTTAACTAAAGTCTCAATAGTCTCCTAGAATATAACTTGCAATCATCAATGAAATCAAATCGTAATCAATCAAGATAGGACAATTTAAAATTACTTGTAGACCTATTCATGCATGAGTAAGTTCAAAGCCCTTCTAATTCAGCCCCAATAGCGCGGAACAACTTTAAATGGCTCTCAATTTGTTCCCCCCACCCCACATTGACTCAAGCACTAACTACTAAGCATTGATACAAACAAGATGGCAATATTTCAACTAAGATACCTGAAATTATATTCTAGGGATCACTAAACTTGCATTTATTTGAACATGGGGTATTAGCTTTCACGCATCGCTGTAAGGAACTATACCCACTCTTTTTTTGCGAGTGTCCTAACTAATCATAGTAAAGGTAGCTCTTTTTACCCCTAGTCATGCATAACATGAAGGAACCATTAAAGGTTCTTGAGTAGAAATGGGATTAGACCCAAACCCAAAATTTTATAGAAACAAGAATTTTACAGAAGAAACAAAATATTATGCATTAAAAAAAATACGGCATGCTAAAACAAAAAGATGAAGAGAGAAAAGAGAATATGGAGATAAAAACTAACCCTTAAAGAGCGATCTCTTCACATTTATTCTATCTACAAAATCACGAACTCGAAACCCTAATTTATCCCAAATGGCCACCACCAATTGGTTTCCTCTATAATCTCTAAATATCTGAATTCCTAGAACAAACCGACCTCTCCCAAATCTTTCATTTGGAATTGGGTCGCTAACCAGTTCTTAACTTCAGTCGGTAGACCTACATCATTCCTAATGAGTGGGATATCGTCTACATATAACACTAGAAAATCTATTGAACTATTCATGATCCTCTTGTATACACAAGGCTCATCAACATTCTAATCAAAGCCTTAAGATTTGATTGCAGTATCAAATCTTATATTCTAAGATCGAAAGCTTGCTTCAATCCATAAATGGACCGATTAAGCCTGCAACCCTTTTGCTCTTGACCTTGGGTTATGAATCCCTCAAGTCACTGCATATAAATGGTTTCCTCAAGATTGCAATTCAGAAAGGCAGTCTTGACGTTCATTTGCCAGATCTCATACTCATAATGTCACATGCCCTCTTGAGCTTCTATCATAAACCTAGAAGGACGTGTGAAGGCAGTAGACACTACCATTTTGTATTATTTACTTTCTAAAAACTTGTTTTCTAGCTATGACTCATAGTTGAGTAATCTCATTCTAAAACATTTATATAAGTCACTAATGTTTAACAGTAATAAATTCAATCATACAAGTTTCCAAATATTCTTATTACAACTGTCGAAACGAGATGATTTTCGCAATCCTTCTGCCGACTTGTTCTAAACACAAATCATCGCCCTCTTATTGTTACCTGGGGGGGGGGGGGGGGAAGTAAGAAAGAAATTGGAAAACGTGAGCTAGAAGGCTCAGTGAGTTGTAAGTTTAAATTAAAGAGTACTTACTTTCGAAAACATTTTTGGGATGTATAATCTCAGTATGGTAACTGAGGTAAATATGGCATGATCACATGTTCCTCTCGATATGAAACAAATCATCCATAACCCGATTTGAGGAAACAATTTCCAGTACCCCAAACAACCCGCCAAATGTGCACATGTCGACAATTCCTGCTAGACATACTTAGGTACGCTGACAATCCCAGTCAAACATCCACGAAGTATGCTAACAATGTCCTAGGCACAATTTTCAGTTTGCAATCAAACCAATGGAAAAAAAGCATCAAAACAAACCACAGTCAAAATAGTCATCCAGATAAAAAATGGTAACTAGTAAACTTCATTAATTGTTGGAGTTGATGCCCTAAATCTTGTAGGGTCCAGTAGTTTGTAAACACCTATATGAACAAACATTTTTTTTATGTAATAATATGATATATTTTATTCATTACTGTCTTTGAAATATGAGATATTTTAGTTGCATTAACCACAAACCAATAAACTAAAATCCCTGGTTATCGTTGTAACTTAAGCATGTATGTGATGACATACAAGTGGATCATGCTTTAAGTGATAATCTAAATGGTCTGTAGTATATGGATAAAGAAGGAAAACCTTATCCTGATGATTCTATGAGTGTGGCCCACTTTGTAGATGTTACAAGTGTTATAAAGTGTTACAAATGGTCTTATCCTGACCATTCATGTATTAGACATACGAGCGGAGATTCTCTTTACAAAAGAGTTTGTATAAGACAGGACCAAGAGTGTTTAGTCTCGTTATATAACACTGTTCATGACAGAGATTTTGTTTTCACTAGGATGACTATAGGTAACATGACCTTAATCCTAAGTGAGTTGGGAACTCATGTCTATGAGGGTGGTCCTTTGATTTGTATGGGTGCAACTGGCTAGATCACCAACTCAAACCTACCACTTTGGGGATTCGTCTAATTAGGGCGCTGGAAACTCATCTACATAAGACAGAATTCACTCCTTCCCCAATTCAGGGGTAAGTAGATAAATTGCTCCCTTAAGGGCTGATTCTGGGACTTGAACAATGTGGCACCACATCTTCTCTTGGCTCGAGGAGGATTTACTCATAATAGGACTATAATGTATTATTCATTAGAGGAATCAGTGGTACTTAAGGAGTTAGATGTAATTACAGGGGAAAAATGGTAAATTGATCCAGCTATACTACGAGCAATTTGTGAAGAGTCATCGTACTGTTGACTGGTTATATCCAATGGACACAGAAATCTATCTGTAGCACGAAGAGTGTAGTTGTCGGTCATTAATGGAATGGCCGGTAGTTAACGGATGGTGGATATCGTGATTAAAGAGTTTAGTCAATTGTTCACGTACCATTGGAGCTTCAAGCTAAAGGTCCATAATGTCCCCATGATAGATCAATGGATTCATGTTGAGAATCAGTTTTTGGGTTAGTTTGAAGTGTTCAAAATTAATAAGAGGAAATTTGATCATATATGTTGTAATTAAATTGCATCAATTATATCAGATATAATTAACTTAATGTATTAGATATATTAATTGGAGGAATTATTATTAAATGCTATATAGAAGGAAAAGTTGCACGTGGCCATACTAAGTACCATCATATTTTAGGTACTTCTGCTCAAATACCTTCTCAAATTTTTCCTTCAGTATCGAGTTACTATGATACCTTCTCATATGTCCTTCGGTATCAAATTGGCCAGATACCTTCTCAAATGTCCTTCGGTTTTAAATTGGCTAGGTACCTTCTCAAATGTCCTTCGGTACCAAATTGGATTTCTGAAGGTTTAATTACTGAATCACTTACCAATGGTATGTCCCTCTATCCCCAAAACCCTTCCTTCGGTATCAAATGTGTATTTTGTAACATCAAATTAAGTTCCATTCCCTAGTATTTACACACGAACTCATTCTCTCGTAGCCTTCCCCCTAGGAAGCATATATCAAAATCAGAAATATAGCTTTTGTAATGGTTACATGACATACCTTGGCCTGTGTTACACACATACAAGCTGGGAAACATGCATTAAGTTATTCTCCAACCATTTGTTGCTTGAGGAAGTATAAATTCATCATTAATGTCACTGTGCTTTACTTGATCATATATGCATGAGTATCGAAAACCTTAAGTTTACTTAGTCACTTACCGATTGTCAGGCTCTTAATGGTTTATACGCTTCCCTTAGCTCTTCTTGGCCTGAAAAGATATAATTCCCAATTAAACTACTTAGAATTCCTTGTAAAATACCTCAAATAATTCATTTATTAAAGGAATTTCCATTAACATAGACAGCCTTACTAGCGAGATCCCCATGAGCGAGATCCTCATGGGCGAGATCCTCATGGGCGAGATCAGCGAGATCCCCTAGAGCGAGATTAGTGAGATCCTCTAGATCGAGATCAGCGAGATCCTCTAGAGCGAGATCAAGCTTTTCCTGTCAAATTTTCATCTTAGCGATACTCACCTTAACAGTGATACTCAGCCCCATTCTTAGCAAGATTTCCTCCTAGAGCGAGATCCTTCTTACAAAATCAGCGAGATTTCCTTTATAAGTGAGATCCTCACGCCCACATCTCACTATAATTCTCCACAATGAACTGCTTGCTTGTTCTTCACAAGCAGCTGTTCTCTTATGCTTCAATTCCCTGTTATAACTTAAAAAATTCATAACTCAAAATCCAGAGCTCTTTTCAAGAAACTTCCTTCTACAAACTTGTTTAGAATTGAGTTAACTTCCTTACCTTAAAATTTCAGCCTATGATTCTCTATAATTTGGCTTGAAACTTCTAATCTTCACCTCAGCCCTGCTTAAATTCGAGATTCTGCCTTCTCTTTATTTTCTTCACTCTTTGTTCTTCTCCCCCTGAAATCTTTCTCCAGCAAGACAATCTCGCAACCTAGATTCTCTTAGTTTTCGAATGGCACCGAATTCACTAAAATTTTTTATGTCAGCTGCCGTAACCAAGGTTTTGAAGTTCTTCTTCCAAAAACACTTCTCACCGCCTCCCAAGTTCAAGGATTAACTGCCACGTTACCCCCACCTAATATGTTTTTCCTTCCCTTCCATCATATTTCCTATAAATAACCATGAATTACTACTTTAATAAAAATAAGAAAGAAAATATATAATATAACATTCCTTTGGCTAAACATGCTTATCTAGGAACCTAGAGTTCGGGGTTTACATTCATCCCCTCCTCAAAAGAAATTTCATCCTCGAAATTTACCTGAGATGTCATTTGAAAAGTTGAGGATATCTCTTCCTCATTTTCTCTTCAGGTTTCCAGGTAGCTTCCTCGATTCCATGATTACGCCATAGCACCTTTACCAAAGGAATCGTCTTATTTCTGAGTATCTAGTCTTTCCTGTCCAAGATCTCGATGGCCTCCTCCTCGTAAGATAAATCTTCTTTGAGCTATATCGGTTGTGTTGCTAGTATGTGCATGGGATCAGGCACATATTTCCTTAGCATTAACACATGAAATATGTCATGAATATGAGCTAGCTCCACGGCAACTGCAACCTCTAAGCGTTTGGACCAACCCGTTCCACAATTTCATATGGTCCAATGTAACATGGACTTAACTTCCCTTTTCTCCCAAACCGGAGAATTCCTTTCCATGGGGATAGCCGAAGGAATACTCGTTCTCCGACTTCAAATTCTAGTTCTCTTCTTCGCTTATCAGCGTAACTCTTCTGTCTATCACGGGTCGCCTTAATATTATCTCTGGTAAGTTTCACATTCTCTGTTGTTTGTTGAACTAATTCTGGACCCAATAATAGTCGTTCTCTAACTTCATTCCAGCATACTGGGGTCCTGCAAGGTCAGCCGTATAATGCTTTATAAGGAGCCATTTCGATACTAGAATGGTAGCTATCGTTGTAGGCAAATTCAATGAACGATAAGTGTGTATCCCAACTTCCTTTAAATTGTAGTACACAAGCTTTTAACATATCTTCCAGTGTCTGTATAGTTCTTTCCGACTGTCCATCTGTTTGCAGATGAAAAGGCATACTGAAATGCAATTTAGTGCCCATGGCCTTCTATAAACTAGGCCAAAATTTTGAAGTGAAGCTCGAGTCCCGATCCGACACTATCGACACTAAGGCTCCATATTGATTGATTATCCCATCCATATAAATCTTAGCTAGATGGTCTAGTGTAAAAGTAACTATTACTGGTATGAACTTGGCTGTCTTAGTTAGTCTATCGACTATTACCCAAATTCCATCAAATCCTGATGGTGTCTTAGGCAATCCAAATAGAAAGTCCATTGTCACATGCTCCCACTTCCACTCAGGCACTGGATGTGGAATGAGTAATTCTGCTGGTCTTTGTCACTCACGTTTTACTTCTTGACAGATTATACATCGATCAACATATTCTGCTATGTCTATCTTCATCTCAGGCCACCAGTAAGATTTCTTCAAAGTTCTATACATCTTCGTGCTACCTGGATGCATAGCATAAGCGGAACTATGTGCTTCCTTTAGAATGGCTTGTTTAGGCTGTAGCTTGTTAGACACACACATTTTCCCCTCCTTTTCTAGCACATTTTATGCTCCTAGTTGAAAGTGAACCCTGATGCCCTTACTTACATCATCAGCAATCTTCTGAAGATCAAGGTCTTCCAACTGATCCTGTTTAAGGTTTTCTACTAAGGTAGGCCTTATTTGGAAAGTAGCTATCATTCCTCCTGACGATTCCACTAATAAGGCAGCCCTAGAATTCCTGAACTCCTGCAACAACATACCTCTTATTGAACCAATAATGGCCTTGGGTCTCAAGGATTTCCTACTTAGTGCATCTGCTACAACATTAGCCTTACCAGGGTGATACTCGATGGAACAATCGTAATCTTTAATCAATTCAATCCATCTTCGTTGTCTTAGATTCAACTTTTTTTTATCAAATATATATTTTAAGCTTTTGTGATCTTCTACAGTGCTCTCCAAATTGGTAATGTCTCCATAACTTCAAAGTTAAAACAACTGCTGCTAACTCCAGATCATGCGTGGGATAAATGCCCTCATGTTTCTTAAGTTGACAAGAGGCATTTGCAATCACCTTCCCATCCTGCATCAACACACATCCCAATCCTTGTTGGGATGCGTCGCAATAAATCTCAAATTCCTTACCTGGAATAGGCAAGGTAAGCACTAGTGTTGATACTAGTTTTCGTTTCAACTCCTGGAAACTATTTTCACACTCCAACGACCATTCAAACCTCACGCCTTTCTTGGTCAGGTTCGTCAACGGAAGAGCTATCTTAGAGAAACCCTCCACAAACCTCTGATAATAACCTGCCAACCCTAGGAAACTGCGTATTTCTGAAACGGTCGTGGGTCGTTCCCAATTAACTATTGCTTCTGTCTTCTGGGTATCTACACTAATGCCCTCTGTTGAAACAACATGCCCAAGAAATACTACCCGACCTAACTAAAAATCGCATTTACTGAATTTAGCATACAACTTCCTATCTCGCAATGTCTGCAATACTATCCTCAGGTGGGTAATATGATGCTCCCTACTACCAGAATACACCAATATATCATCAATGAATACTATCACGAACTGGTTCAAGTAGGGATGAAATATCCTATTCGTGAGATCCATGAATACCGTAGGGGTATTTTTCAATCCGAATGGCATTACTAAGAATTCATAATGTTTATATCTTGTACTAAATGCGGTTTTAGGAATATCGGCTTCCCTCACTTTCAGTTGATGATAACCCGATCTCAGATCTATCTTTGAAAACACCGTGGCTCCTCTTAGCTGATCAAATAAATCATTAATTTGTGGTAACAGATATCTGTTCTTAATCATCAATTTGTGTACCATCCTTCTTCCTCACAAACAATACCGAAGCTCCCCAAGGCGATACACTAGGTCGAATGTATCCCTTGTCAATTAACTCTTGTAGCTGAACCTTAAATTCTTTCAACTCGGCTGGCGCCATTCTATACGATGCCTGTGATATAGGAGTTGTTCCTGGAATTAAGTCAATAGTAAACTCCACCTCTCTGTTGGGTGGTAATCCTAATAGTTCTTCAGGAAATACATCCCGAAACTCATTTACCACTGGGACATCTTATGGGTTCAGCACTTTCCCTTGAGCAACCACTACTTGAGCCAGATACGCTTTACATCCCTTGCTCAACTACTTCCGAGCTTTCACTACCGATATCAAATTCCTCGCGACTAATCGTTTGCTTCCTATCAGCATTGCATCCTGGCCATTTGATTTTCTGAGCACTACCTCCTTCTTGTAACAGTCTACTGAAGCATGATACTTACTTAGAAAATCCATCCCCACGATAGAATCAAACTTCAACAGTTCTAAGGGAAGTAAATCAGTATAGAAGTTCTGACCATTAATCAGTACCTCACAATGATTAAAGCATTTATCTACTACTATCACATCCCTCAAAGGGGTAGAGATAAATAACTCTTCAGGCATAGTTTCAACCAACCTATCTATACAAGGTGTATACATGCTAGATATAAATGAATGTGTGGCATTAGGATCAAATAAAACATAAGCAGACTGCCCATATAACATAACATTACCGGTCACAACATGTAGAGATTCCGCTGCCTCCTGGTGTGTCACAGCATACACTCACCCCTACTGTTGGGGTCGTCCTACGACATTCTTCTGCTTGGCACCACTTGACCCTTCGCCCCGATTTCCAACACTCTTTGGTTGGTTAACTATCAGGGAGGTCGGCTGTTATGCTGTTGGGACGTCCCTATTCATCTGGGGACAGTCCCTCTTGAAATGCCCTATTTGTCCACATTGGAAACATGCACCTCTGCCACTATAGCATGCCCCAAAATGCCTCTTGCAACAACTAGGGCACGTCGGTCTCTTGTCTGTGCTGGCTACCGACTCACCAGCTCGGACATCTCTTGGTCGGCTAACTGCACTAGCCGGGGTCTCTTTTTCCTTTTCTTGATCCCCTGAAGACTGGTTCCTCTGAAATGGCTTCCACTAGTCTGGTTGCAACTGGAGATCAAATCCTCTGTCTCTAGGCCCTATTACGGCCTCACTGTCTCTTGGAAAATGCTCATCAATCTACCAAACTCCACTCGACTCGTTGTTGCTGTTTCTACTAACTGGTTAAAATCTAGCCAATTAGCGGTAGACGTCACCGGAGTTCTGATTTCCTTCCTCAAATCTTGTTCAAATTCCCTGCATCTATCTCTTTACTCAGCAATAATTGGCAAGCATACTGTGATAACTCTGTAAAATTTCTACTTATTTCGCCATTGATATCATTCCCTGTGTTAATCTGAGGAACTCATCCCTTTTTGTATCCTGGAACGAAGCTAGGGTAATACTTGTCCTCAAAGGCCTTCTTGAAACTCATGCCATAACATCACATCTGTACTGGCTCGTCTGGCGGATATCACTTTCCACCATTTCTTTGCTCTTTTCTATAGTAGAGAAAGGTGGCTAGCCCTACTTTCCTGTCCTCTGGACAATCATAAACATTGAAACATTTTTCAACTAGACATCCATCCATAACTCAGCTTCATCAAGATTCTATTATACCTTCAAAATGTCACAGCCCCTAAGGCTTTAAACCTTTCAATACATAATTTCTTCTCTTGGGTCAACTCGTAAAGAGCCCACACTGGCTGCTAACCTTTGCAACTATCCTGTCAAAAACTACATCTTCTAGCTGAGAATCTGCCCTTGCCAGGGGGGTACTAGACACTCCCTCAGACATCATTTCTTGACCCACTGGATCATTCACCTTCTTTTTACCACCCAGTGGGTTCTCTCCAACCTCCGGGCCCCTATTGGTAGGGTCAGTGTTCCTACCACCTATCTGCTTACTCGGTCTGCCACGTTGCCTCGGCATTTCACCTAATACAATGTACACATGTTAAGGACTCACACTTAAGGACTTAGACTTATGCATGAACTTCCCACTCATTCCCAAAACCTTATGCTCTGATACCAACTTGTCATACCCACTCCCAGATTACCCTTTTATTCTGGAAGAGGATATGATCATGGTAGTTACTAGCCCTACTGCCAGCACTCACCACCCAAGCCTTCTAATATAAATACCAACCTGTTTGAAACATTAGTAATATACGCAAACAGGAAACCTCCTTTAAGGTTCTACAAAGATTCCATAAATACATGCATACAGCCAAGACATTACATTTATAGAAACATATTCACAGGTGGCCCAAACATTCCTACAGAAGCCCTAGTCCCTCTTAAAACATGTGTACATAAATAGATCATCAACCTAAGTCTTTTAATAAGCTGAGTCTTTCGATGGCAAGTAGCAGCAGGATCAACCTTGAGGAAATTTATTGCTACCTGAAAAGAGAAAACACATAAATTCTGTGAGCTAAAAGCCCAGTGAGTGACTATAGAATCGTAAAGCAACAAGCATAGCATCACTATAAACATGTAAATATACCAATGAGTAAACTCAAACAATTGTCTCAAGATGTAGCTTTAAACCATTCTCATACATCATTAAACATTATTATTCCCTAGTTAAGAACGAGCCTAAACGCTCTAGCTCCCAAATATTTATTACCGGCCAAGAGACCCATACTTTGGTCTCTCATTCATAACTGTCTACATGCACGTGGCCATATTAAGTACCATCATATTTTAGGTACTTTTGCTCAGATACTTTCTAAAATTTTTCCTTCAGTATCGAGCTACTATGATACCTTCTCATATGTCCTTCGGTATCAAATTGGCCAGATACCTTCTTAAATGTCCTTCGGTATCAAATTGGCCAGGTACCTTCTCAAATTTCCTTCGGTACCAAATTGGTTGGATACCTTCTCAAACGTCCTTCGGTATCAAATGTGTATCTTGTAACATCAAATTAAGTTCCATTGCCTAGGATTTATGAACGAACTCATTCTCTCATAGCCTTCCCCCTAGGAAGCATATATCAAAATAAAAAACTAGTAATGGTTACACAACATACCTTGGCCTGTGTTACACACATACAAGCCGGGAAACATGCGTTAAGTTATTCTCCAACCATTTTTTGCTTGAGGAAGTATAAATTCATCCTTAATGTCACTGTGCTTTACTTGATCATATATGCATGAGTATTGGAAACCTTAATTTTACTTAGTCACTCACCATTCGCTAGGCTCTTAATGGTTTATACGCTTCCCCTAGCTCTTCTTGGCCTGAAAAGATATAATTTCCGATTAAACTACTTAGAATTCCTAGTAAAATACCTCAAATAATTCATTTATTAAAGGAACTTCCATTAACACAAACAGCCTTACTAGCGAGATCCCCATGAGCGAGATCCTTATGAGTGAGATCCCCCTCATGAGCGAGATCCTCATAGGCGAGATCAACGAGATCCCCTAGAGCGAGATCAGCAAGATCCCCTAGAGTGAGATCAGCAAGATCCCCTAGAGCGAGATCAGCGAGAATCCTAGAGCGAGATCAAGCTTTTCCTGTCAAATTTTCATCTTAGCCATACTCACCTTACCAGCGATACTCAACCCCATTCCTAGTGAGATTTTTCCCTAGAGCGGGATCCTCCTTACCAAATCAGCAAGATTTCCTTTATAAGCGAGATCCTCACGCCCACATCTCGCTATAATTCTCCACGATGAACTACTTGCTTTTTCTTCACAAGCAGTTGTCTGCTTATGCACCAATTCCCTGTTATAACTTCAAAATTTTATAACTCAAAATCCAAAGCTCTTTTCAAGAAACTTCCAAACTTGTTTAGAATTGAGTTAACTTCCTTACCTTAAAATTTCAGCCCAGAATTCTCTATAGTTTGGCTTGGAACTTCCAATATTCACCTCGGCTGCTTAAATCCGAGATTCTCCTTTTCTTTACTTTCTTCACTCCTGTTCTTCTCCTCCTGAAATTTTCCTCCCGACAAGACAATCTCGCAACCTAATTCTCTTTGTTTTTTAATGGCCCTAAATTCACTAAAATTTTTCATGTCAACTGCCAAAAGCAAGCTTTTGAAGTTCTTCCAAAAACACTTCCCACCGCCTCCCAAGTTCAAGGATTAACCGCCTGTTACCCCCACCTAATATGTTTTTCCTTCCCTTCCATCACATTTCCTATAAATAACCATGAATTACTACTTTAATAAAAATAAGAAAGAAATATAAAATATAACATTTCTTTGGCAAAACATGCTTATTTAGGAACCTAGATTCGGGTTTTACAGTCCTACTATGACTAAATCCTCTCAAGCCATGAGAGGGTGTGGCCAATATGTTTAAGACCAAGAATCTAACCTTAAGGGAGCAATTTATCTACTTACCCCTACTTCAGGGAAGGAGTGGATTCCGTCTTGCATAGTTGAGTTCCCAGCTCCCCAATCAGACGAATCCCCAAAATGGTAAGCTTGTTGAGTTGACAATCTGGCCAATCTCGCCCATACAAATCCAAGGACCACCTTCGTAGGCAGGAGTTTCCAACTCACACATGATTAAGGTCATGTCACCTATGGTCATTTTAGTGAAATGTAAGTCTCAATTATCAATGGAGTTATATAAAGAGATTAATCATTTCATTGTTCGGTCTTATACAAACTATTTGTATAGGATACCCTCGCTCGCATGTCTCCACATGAATGGTTAGGATCAGACCATTTGTAGCACTTTACAACACTTGTAATATCTACAAAGCGGGCCATATCCGTAGTGTGAACAGGATAAGGTATCCCTCCTTTATCCATCTACTATAGACCATTTAGGTTATTACTTAAGGCATGATCCACTTGTATGTCTCACATACATGCTTAAGTTACATGAAATAACCACGGATCTTAGTTTATTGGATTTGAATAAATGCTTATAAAATAACATTTATTTTATTAACAATAATATGTGTACAAAATGTGTACAAACTATGAGACCACCGAGAGAATTAGGACACTAGTCCCAACAATCTCCCACTTCTCCTAATGACTCGAGAGACTAATGTACAATACAAAAAAACAGTTCAATATACAATAAATTAAGGCATACTCTATATCCAGTATCATCTCCCAACTTGCCTTAGACAAGGAGCCACATGTCTCAAGACCCAAACTCTTCATATGACCGTCGAACATTTTAGCCATGAGAGTCTTTGTAAACAGATCAGCAATGTTGTGCTCTGACGTGAACTTTGTGACTATCACATCATCGCAATGCACAATCTCCCTGAAAAAATGATACTTCTGTTCAATATGCTTGCCTCTTCAGTGACTCTGAGGTTCCTTAGAATTTTCTACAGCCGCACTATTATCACAATAGTGTGTGATCGACAGAGACATATTTGGAACAACTTCCAAATCGGTAAGGAACTTCCTAAGCAGAACAACCTCTTTGGCAACTTCACAAGCAGCTACGTATTCGGCTTCCATAGTGGAGTCCGCAATGCATCCCTACTTGATGCTTCGCCGAACTACATCCCCTCCATTCAGAGTGAACACTGACCCTAATGTCGATTTTCGAGAATCTCTATCAGTCTTAAAGTTAGAGTATGTGTATCCTGTAAGGATCAAATCCTTATCTCCATATATGAGCATATAGTCCCTCGTTCTCCGAAGATACTTGAGGATCGTTTTGACCATCGTTCAGTGATCTAATCCTGGATTGGATTGATATCAATTGACAATCCCTACCACATAGCAAATGTCAGTTCTAGTACATAACATTGCATACCAGAGGCTACCAACAACCGATGCATAGGGAATCCATCTCATTTCCTCAACCTCTTGAGGTGTCTTAGGACATTGCTCCTTAGACAAAACAATTCCATTCCTTAAGGATGATAAACCCCTCTTGGAATTCTGCATCGACGACCTGATCAACATCTTGTTAATGTATGATGCATGAGATAAGGCCAACCTTTTGTTCTTATGATCCTTAATGATCTGTATTCCTAGAACAAACTGTGCCTCTCCCAAATCATTCATTTGGAATTAGGCGGCTAGCCATTTCTTAATGTCAGTTAGAAAACCTACATTATTCCCAATGAGTAGGATATCATCCACATACAGCACTAGGAAAGCTACTCAGCTGTGGATGATTTTCTTGTAAACACAAGGCTCATCAACATTCTGATCAAAGCCAAATGATTTGATCACACTGATTCCTCATGTTTTCCCTTCTGGAGGTCTGTTCTCCTATTCCAGCTCCAAACGTCTCTCGAAATGTTTGGGAGGCATACGAGCGATCAACACTGATAACGAACAGAAATGCACGTTATTATAGTGCTAAGTTATAAAACAATGTAGGGTTTCATTAATAAACACATATAAGATTGCATCCAAAAAGCATTAAATTCATAATATTGCGGTCGCATGCGTCCATCGCAAGGAAACAGTTAACTTATGTATGTTTGTGTAGAAGATGCGTTGACGCAAGGCGAAAAATGCGATCACAAGAAATCAACGGCCGAGCACATCAAAAAATTGCATTACCGCAAGGCTACGCGGGGATTTTACTTAGAAGGCAGAGCGAGAGAAGGGAAGAGACGCCGGAAGATCGCTCTGGCCAACTCGAGAGAGTACCCAAAGGCGTGGAAAAGCAGAGAGAGGGCCGACTCTCGCGAGAGCGAGATTATCTTTTGAGCAGAGTAAAGAAGAACAGTGTAAAAGTCTTGGGAAGCAAGAGCTTGCTACCAGGCTCTTTATTCTCATTTCGCATTGTTATTCTGTATTTCAATTCTACATCTATAAAATGGAACTTTCTTGTCTACATCTGTTCACTCTCTTAAAAGCACGCATGAGTAGCTAAATCTATTGAATGGGTTGAGAAGAGCTAATCTAACATGACCTAGGATCTTCATTGCATGCGATCATCTTATCTTATGCTGCACCCAACACCCGTTTAGAGCTACTCGAGAAAGAGTCTAAAGAAAGAACCTAAGAATTGAGTAAGCTAGATTAGAATCTAGATTCGAGAGAGCGAGATTAGATCTACATAGGCGAGAGATAGGGACTTAGAGATAAACTTTGTTTGCCAACATTCATCGCATGCATCCTGGAGATAGGTTATGGTATTATGCGATCGCCTTGTATGTGTGTATGTCATTTGTCATCGCATGACTAAGAATAGAGGCTTATGTGTAGGTCCTATAGACTTTATCCTATATATCGCATGCGTTCTAGAACTAGAAGCCGTAGCATTTGTGTTGAGAGATGATTTGCTATTGTATGTGTGTTGCATGATCACATAACATGAACGCAATCCTAGGAAGTGTTAGCTGAACCTCTTTTTAACCCGATCCCTGCATATTCATCGCATCTTCCGTATTATTAACTCTTGTCTTAACTGCGCCGCACACATTTTATACCGCAAACAACAAACCAACCAACCGTTAATTTATTTGTTACCGCAAAGTAATCTTAAGCATCACCACCGCATATCATTTTCCTTAGTCCCTGAGTTCGACCCTGGACTTACCAGGAAACTCAATAGGATTTATACTTGGAATTTGCTAAGAAAACTTGTTGCACAACGCATTTCCATCACCACAATTCCTTTCATAAATTCACCGCATAAAATAACGCATCATGTTTTTGACATTGTTGCCAGGGACTTCGGCAATTCATTGTGCTAACGATAATTTTTCTGATTTCTTTGCAGCTTTCAATCTCTGGCGAATTATGACCTAGAGATTGAAAGGATATTCCGACGAAGATTGAGAGATAGCCGCCAACAACAACCACAAGAAAAAGAGAATATGGCGGAGCAACTTGGAAACGGAGCACCAAATGAAAACAATGTCATGGTGAATCCAATCCTACTGGCAAACAATCGTAATAGGCCCATTCAGGACTATGCATCACCTAACCTCTACGATTTCTCCTCACGAATCATGAGGCCTGTTCTTGATTGATCTCGATTCAAAATGAAACCGGTGATGCTGCAGATGATCCAGACTGCTGGATAGTTTGGAGGAAGGCGTGGCAAGGACCCGCACGCCCACTTCTGGAGCTTCATAGAAATTTGAAACTCTTTTGTGTTCTCGAATATCTCTACCGAAGAAGTTCGACTAACTTTGTTTCCATTTTCTTTCTGTGATCATGCACGAAAATGGGCGTACTCTCTCGAACCGGGGGAGATTACTTCTTGTGAACAAGTGGTGGAGAAGTTTATAAAGAAATACTTCCCACCAACGGAGAATGCCAGGAGAAGAAAATTAATAACAAATTTTTAATAGGAAACTGACGAATCGCTTAGCAATGCTTGGGCGAGGTTTAAGAGGCTGGTAAAAGACTGCCCACATAACGGATTACCAGACTGCTTACAGATGGAGATTTTCTACCAAGGATTAACCCTTGCTTCACAGACCGCTGCCAATGCAGCAACAGTTGGAGGTCTGTTGGATAAAACATATGAGGAGGCCAAGAATATCCTTGATTGCATTTCAAAAAATCACGAGGACTGGAGAGAAAGCGATCAAGGATTAAGAATTAAAGAGAGTGACGTGAACAATGGGGCCATCACATCCCTTCAGAACCAAATGTTTTCGATGATAAGTTTGATACAAGGCATCATAATTAATAGTACGAGAGCAAAAAAATGGTAGGTCAACACAATTGCCCAAACAGCCGCAAGTTGTGTCATCTGTGGAGATGTACATCCGATGGAAGAATGCCCAAGAAATCCACAGTCAGTATGCTTCATAAAAAACAACCTTTATTCCGACACGTATAACCCCAGGTTGAGAAACCGCCCCAATTTCGCGTGGAAACATCAACAACAAAGCTTTCAACCGGTGGCGCTAAAAGAAGGGCCACCCGAATTTTTTCCGCGAACCAATGGGGCAATGCATAACTAAGCCAGCAGTTCGCAGACACTGCAATCTTCGTCCTTAGAGAGCTTGTTGAAGCAATACATTGAGAAGAACGATTCAGTGCTTCAAAATCAAGCAAGTCCATCCAAAATTTAGAAATTCAGCTAGGACAGGTTGCGGGCGAACTAAAAAATAGACCGCAAGGAACTTTTTGCCGAGCTCAACTGAGAGCCCTCGCAACGCTGGGGGTACAGGGAAGGAACAATGCTTAGCAGCCTCCTTGCTAAGCAAAAAAATGACTGCGGAAGTAGGGGAGGAACCCATCACGACCAACTTGAATGCGATGACAACCGAGGACCTGTTGACTTATAATTCGGAAAAGCCCGAGAAGATGAATCCAGAAGTTGCGTCCACCCTCAAGCCTCTAGATCATTAGATAGAAGAAGTCTAGCTACCACCATTCCCGCAAAGATTGAAAAAGAAACAGAATGATGAAGAAAAGATCGTGACAGTGGTAGTAACGCAAGATGCCATGATCCCACCAAAAATGTGCGACCCAGGAATCTTCACGATACCATGTTCAATTGGAGGGGTCTACACTGGTCAAGCACTATGCGATCTTGGGACGAGTATAAACGTAATGTCGCTATCAATCTTCAAACGATTGAATATGGGAAAACTCATGCCCACGATGGAGACTCTCCCACTTGCGGACAGATCCCGAATACATCCGAGGGAGAGTTGAAAGATGCCGCAATCTCAATTGATAAATTCATCTTGCTGGCAGACTTCATCATTTTGGATTATAAACCAGACGAAGATTCACCCATCATATTGGGATGACCATTCCTCTCGACCGGTCGCACTCAAATTGATGTGCACAAGGGGGAAATCATAATGAACATCAATAGGGAAAAGCTCCGGATTACGGCAGTCGGGATTTCAGAAGATCGAGAAAAGAAGAAAAAGCCACCGTGGACGTGAAAAGCCCAGCTTGAGATAAGCAGTCCCTGAGTTACTATGTGACTCAACCTCATCAGGGATGCAATCCTTTTGAATATCATTTTTTTTCGTATCAATGCTTCATGAACTCCCATTACCTTGTTGTTATCTGTTATCACATATTTGTTTATTGCTTTTAAATATATATATAATAATGTGATCGTGTTGAACGATCGTGGTAAACGAGTTTGCTAACTCTGTTTTTTTTTATGATTATTTGACCCTCTCAATGTATTTCTTTGCAAACGATCGAGGTAAACGATTGCTGATGCTCTACATGAAGACGCAACTACTTAATTTCGTCACCGCAGTCCAAAGAATGTAGATCGCCACAAAGCAGGATGCGTCAACAGATAATGCAGGCGACAGCGCAAATTTGGGGGTTGTATCTTTACTTGACTTTATTCCAAATTTCGCACTATCGCATCACATTTTAATTTTGAAAATTTTATCACCACATCCTCTTTGGTTACCGCAATAATTTAACATTGATCAATTTAGTCAGTCAACGCATGATTTCTCTTTGCTAATTATGATTTCAATGATGAAACGCATGCTTCTATTTTTTCGTATACACTAGAGTCAACTTAATTTTAGGACAGTCACCTCATGAAATATTTCTAGAAGTTAGTGGTTTGCTAGCTTTCTTTCAAACTGACCCTTTACGAAATTTCCTAAGAACATCGCATGATTTGTTTCAATCTATTGGCAATGAGGACATTGCCACATTTTAAATTTGGGGGTGTGGTATTCATTTTTTGACCTTGCTATTTTTAGCCATCTAAAAAAAAGTCATAACATTGCGATCGGATCCTACTCGTAGTTGGATCCTACCCGTGGGGGCAAGCCAAAACAAAGGTAAGAATCGTGATCAACGCTTAAAAAAAATGACTGCAACTCTGTTGCCAATTTGGTATGAGTTTAGTTTGAGAAAGAGTGCCTTGCTCGTAGTTGGATGTCCGCATGACACACATGGAGGTAAGCCAAAACGAAGGTGAGGAACTTGGATCAGTGCAAGGTCAGAGAAAAAATAAAATAAAATAAATAATAATGTCTAAATTACGTAAGGATAAAAATCATTTAACACCCGAGTGAAAAAGTTTTTTTCAAAAGAAAATCATGCGATATCCTGGAATTTAGTAAAGTCTTTTGAAGGTTAAACTTGCAAATCCCTAAATTTTAGAAATATTTTAAGAAAATACTTGGATAAGAATTAAAGAAATTTTGGTGTATAGGATTCGAATAATGTATCCTTGAGAAATGTAGGAAAAGAGATTATGGTCGATTTTCTAAAGGAAATCTTTAGCTTATGCTTGAGGACAAGCATTGTTTAAATTTGGGGGTGTGATAACGGGAAGAAATGCACATTATTACAATGCTAAGTTATAAAACAATGTAGGGTTGCATTAATAAAAACATATAAGATTGCGTCCAAAAAGCATTAAGTTCATAATATTGTGGTCGCATGTGTCCATCGCATGAATACAGTTAACTTATGTATTTTTGTGCAAAATATGCGTTGACATAAGGTAGAAAATGCAATCACAAGAAATCAATGGCCGAGTGCATCAAAAGATTGCATTGCCGCAAGGTAATGCAGTGATTTGCGCTCGCAAATATCTGCTCAAGAAGGTTGTCGCATAGAGCCGGCGCAACTTAGTGGGCGCATCCGGGTGAAAAGCGTAATAAATCAACGATGGGACAGAAAGCTGATATGGTCGATTCCAGATTAAGTTGACAAGTCGTTAACGAAACTACTGTAGCAAGTACACTCAACTTTTCGGTGACAAATATTCGGCACATCAGACAGAGAATTAATGTCATCCATCAGTGCAATCATAAGAGAGAAGAAGCTTTCACCCCGAAGCTCTATAAATACCGAAAGCAACCTTCAGTGAAGGAGTTCGGCGAGTTTCAGACGGTTAGATAATTTCCCCTTGGATAGAAGTAGCCCTATTCATAGTTTTTCTTTTACTTAGAAGGCAGAGTGAGAGAAAAGGAAGAGACGCCGGAAGATCGCTCTGGCCAGCTCGAGAGAGTACCCAAAGGCGTGGAAAAGCAGAGAGAGGGCCGACTCTCGCGAGAGCGAGATTATCTTTTGAGCAGAGTAAAGAAGAACGGTGTTATTGGGAAGCAAGAGCTTGCTACCAGGCTCTTTATTCTCATTTCACATTGTTATTTTCTGTATTTCAATTCTACATCTATAAAATGGAACTTTCTTGTCTACATCTGTTCACTCTCTTAAAAGCACGCATGAGTAGCTAAATCTATTGAATGGGTTGAGAAGTGGTAATCTAACATGACCTAGGATCTTCATTGCATGCGATCATCTTATCTTATGCTGCACCCAACATCCGTTTAGAGCTACTCGAGAAAGAGTCTAAAGAAAGAACCTAAGAATTGAGCAAGCTAGATTAGAATTTAGATTCGAGAGAGCGAGATTAGATCTACATAGGCGA
Organism: Benincasa hispida; assembly: GCF_009727055.1. Taxonomy (NCBI): domain Eukaryota; kingdom Viridiplantae; phylum Streptophyta; class Magnoliopsida; order Cucurbitales; family Cucurbitaceae; genus Benincasa; species Benincasa hispida. The sequence goes on from NC_052355.1 coordinate 5,638,174, forward strand.
GAGATAGGGACTTAGAGATAAGCTTTGTTTGCCAACATTCATTGCATGCATCCTAGAGATAGGTTATGGTATTATGCGATCGCCTTGTATGTGTGTATGTCATTTGTCATCGCATGACCAAGAATAGAGGCTTATGTGTAGGTCCTATAGACTTTATCCCATATATCGCATGCGTTCTAGAACTAGAAGCCGTAGCATTTGTGTTGAGAGATGATTTGCTATTGTATGTGTGTTGCATGATCACATAACATTAACACAATCCTAGGAAGTGTTAGCTGAACCCCTTCTCAACTCGTTCCCCATATATTCATCGCATCTTCCGTATTTTAAACCCTTGTCTTAACTCTGCTGCATACATTTTATACCCCAAACAACAAACCAACCAACCATTAATTTATTTGTTACTGCAAAGTTATCTTAAGAATTACCACCACATATCATTTTCCTTAGTCCCTGAGTTCGACCCTGGACTTACCAGGAAACTCGTTAGGATTTATACTTGGATTCTGTTGAGAAAACTTGTTGCACAATGCATTTTCATCACCATAATTCCTTTCATAAATTCACCACATAAAATAATGCATCAGACATGTGCAAACAAGAAGGCTCGAGCCTATATCTTGGCCTGTCTTAGTGATGTATTGGCCAAGAAGCATGAGCCCATGGTCTCAGCGTGTAAGATCATGAAGTCCTTGTAGGGGATGTTCAGACAACCATCTGGACAGCTCATGCATGAGGCTTTGAAGTACATCTTCAACTCCAAAATGGAGGAAGGCACCTCTGTTCATGAACATGTGCTTAACATGATGGTCCACTTTAATGTGGCGGAGATGAATGGGTCTAGAATTGATGAGGGCTGTCAGGTTAGCATAATCATGCATTATTTTTCGGAGATCTTACTCCACTTTGTTAGTAATGCGATTCTTAACAAAGTGGAATATACCCTTACAACTCTCCTCAACGAGTTGCAGACATACCAATCTTTACTGAAAAGTAAGGAAAGAAAAAGGGGTGAGGCAAATGTTGCTTCATCTTCTAGGAAGTTCCATTGAGGTTTAACCTCAGGGACGTAGTCTGCACCTTTTACTTCTAACTCTGGAAAGGGGAAGAAGAAGAAGGGTGGTAAGGGGAAAGGGAAAGCGCCTGCTAAACCGCCATTTGTCGCCAAGAGGAGGCGTCCGTTGTCGGTTGAAAAGGAAAAATGTTTCCACTGCAACAAGGACGGACACTGGAAGAGGAATTATCCTCAATGGCTGAAGAAAAGGAAGGCAGCCAAGGCTAGGCCAGGGCGGACAAAGGTAAATGTGATTTACTTGTGTTAGAAACTTGCTTAGTGGAGGATGATGTTTCCTTACCACGCTTCCGCTATGCCACTCTGATTGGTGAGAGACAAACAACATATAGTTTATGTATATACTAAACTTGAACTTCCATTTTCTATCTTTTTTCTTTTTGGAGAAAACGTGATGAGAACTTTTTTTAAAAAAAAAAAAAAAATAGGGGTGTGAACAGTTCGGGTTTGGTTGGGTTGAAATTTTTTTTCGACCAACATGAAAATATCGATTGGTTGTTGTCTACATATCATCGAAAAGCTTGTGCAACCCAACACAACCAACCCCTTGTATTTTTTAATTAATTGCAACGGACAAAACTTATAGGGCTAATAATTAAGTGTATAAAAACATTCCTAAAGAATTGAAAATAGAGTTAAATCTATCAGCACATTCATGAGCCTGTCCAAATTATTCTTCAAATGCTCACTGCCTATTTTGTTAGTTTATTCACATTAGTTAATTCATCGCATAGTAGTTAGTCGCATGCCTCTTACTTTCTTTATTTTAGTCATTTAGAATCTGCCTCAAATACATTACTTTAGGACCATCTTTAGCGCATAACCATATTTATATAATATAATCATTAAGCAACTCCAAATGTCACTAACGGTACAGAACACATGTAAATAACATGAAACAAAATCGAATGGGACCCACTTTTTAGATACCCATTGATTAATTACGTTTTCCATGGGGTAAATATGGGCTTAGTTCAAAAAATATCGTGTGAAACATATAACTACTTCTAAATTGTTGTAAGTGAAACAATTAAGACTCTTTATATATATTATATTTGAAAATTGTCCATGCATTCAATTCTTACGCGTGTGTAGACTTATTAAAATATCATATTAATGCAATGGATGATTATAGAATTGATGCATGGGTAATTTTTGAAGGAAATATTAATTGAAAATATAAATTCGGTTGCTTTTGAAAATTTAAAGGTCAAACTAACAAATGTATTTAGCTATTCTAAATCGAGATCAATTTTATCTAAATATTTGACAATAGATTAATGATGCAATTATTAGATTAAAAGAAAATTAGAAAACAAAGATTGAACTTTGGATAATAAAGGTGTCTAAGGGTGTTGATTTCATTACTTCATTAGGTAATGCAAAGTTTCTATTGAATCTTGTGTTTGTGAGACCTTCTCTCCCATTACTCTCTTTCGAGAGTGTATCAAGGAAATTTACAAGTTGAGAATGTGTTCAAAAACTCAAAGAATGTGTTAAACAACTCAAGATTAAGTCTACGACTACTAATTAAGAGAGTAATCAGAGGTAAGACGGGTTCGACAATGGATTCATCGAAAGTGAGAAAATGAAGACCCTAAATAATTTGAGGGCAACAAACTTAGTGAAACTCATAAAAAACACTCGTGGATGAATTATTAATGCTCGGGTCAAAGTCAACGATCAAAGTCAAAAACAAAAAGTCAACATTTTGAAACTAAGTGAAATTTGGAGAAATTGGAACTTCTAATGGTAGGTAAGGGGTGTACAAATGTCTGTAGTGTTGGGTTCTATGTCCTAAAACTCGTGGTTTGTAAACAATAGAACATATTCTGAAAATTCAATAAGTTGTTATTGAATAAATGTTTTGCTTATTAGAAATCCAATAAACCTAAAACGTCCTTTGACTATTACATGAATATTTGAACTTTATGTGGAGACATAAAAGTGGATCAAGTTCCAGTAAATAGTGAAAATGATCTATAGTATATGAAAAAGTTCGGGTGCCTTATTCTGGTAACACTTTTGGATGTAGCCTACTCTGTAGTTGTCATAAAGAGTTGTAAAGTGCTACAAACGAAGTGATCCTAATTCGTACATGTTATGACATGAGGAGTGGGGGTGTCCTTGTCCAAAAGGGTTTGTACAAGATCGGACCACGAAATCAGTCACTCTTACTTTATAACACTGTTTACTATTTAAGACTGACTATTTCAAAGCGATGACCTAGGTAACTTGACCTTAATTTTGAGCTAATTATGAAATCCTATTTATTCGGGATTATCATTAGATTTGCATAGGTGAGGGTTGGCTCAACAGCGCCGGCTCAATAATCTCCCATTTCAGGGGTAAGACCAGGTAAATAGCTGGGGACATAGGGTCCAAGATGGAATTCACCCCTATCCGTTGTTAGAGATAGTAGAGAGGTTATTTCCTTAAGTGTTGATTTTGGGTCTTGAACAAGGGGCCCACCCTCTCATTGGCTCGAGAAGGACTCGATTTATTGATTGGATCACAAATCAATTGTTCATTAGAGAATCAGTGGGACTTAAGGTACAAGAGGTAATTTCGGGGGTAAAACAAAGATTTAACCCAGCCGTTATTACGAACAACCTGTGAAGGGTTAACTTACTAATCATGGTTATATCGAGTGGACATAATATATCTACAGTGAAGGGAGTTCAACTATGGGCTTTAGTGGAGTGACTCATTAGTTAACGAATGGGGGTTAGTTCGGTCTAATGAGTTTAGCTAATTAATCTCAAATCGTTGGAACCCATGATCTGTAGGTCCTCAAGATCCCCTTACTACCTCGAAAATGGATAAGCTTTAGAGTAGCGTGATAAGTTAATTTTTAAACGTTCAAATTAAAATTAAACGGAATTGGAGAATTAATATTTATATATGATTTAAATATATGAAGGTGGATTTGTGTAAAATTAATTTAATATTTGATATTAAAAATTAATTTAATATTTCATATTAAATTAATTAGAATTATTTAAATTATTTAAATAATTATTTATTAATTTTATTAGAAAAGTTCATTTATGAAATGAGTTTGTAAAATTAATAAATTTTGATTTTGAAATCAAATGTGATTTTAAAACCAAATTTGGATAAGTTAGAAAAATACACAAAATGGAAAATGGTTTTTCCATTGTCATCTTCAAGTAGCTTACCCATAACCCACCATCTTTGAGCTTCAATTACTCTAAGCATAAGTTGCATCTCATGCAACTATTTTCTTTGCATGATGGTCTGCAATATATTGAAGAGATTGGAGTGAATTTGGAGCAATGCAATCGATAAAATTTTGCTGAAAATTCGAGTTGAAGAAGGAGTTCTTCAAGTGGGTTGCTGTTGTGAGCTATCCTCAAAGTTCCCTTGATTCAAGCTTATACTGAACCCCATAACTCATTCTAGAGCTCCAAGAGAATAGTGGGGAAGATCCTGTAGTGGTCTACAACAAGATTTGGTGAAAGTTGCAGTTGGAAATCGAGATTTCAAGAGTTCTAAAAATGTATGACTTGAAACCCATTTATTTATGTTATAACATGCTTTAGTTTCTGCCAAAATTAATGAATTAGAGTGCTTACCGATCCTTGTCGCTTCGTACATGATGATACAATCCAACATGTAAAGTGAAGCTTGAGCTGGAATTGAAAACAGAACCTCAAGTACGAGGTGTAATTTCAAGATGGGGAGAGAGAAGGGAATAAATTTTGTGTTTTTCTTCTAAATTCAAGTGCCTTCCTCCATTCTCTCCATTTTCTTCTAATTTCGAGATGGGGAGTGAGAAGGGAAGAAATTTTGTGTTTTTCTTCTAAATAGGGGAAGCTCTTAGTTTTCTACAAAGTCATGGAGCTACATGTCAAATCAAAGCTGTAAACTTGAAGGTAAGATACTTCTAAAAGTCCCTTAAGAGTTTTAATGTCTTAGATTTGAACGTTGTTAGCCGGAATTAACAAATTTGAATTTTTAGTCACCTTGTCGGAAATAGAGCAACCAAGAAGAAGATTTGTCGATTTCGGGCATTCTACGGCAAGTCGAACGACCAAACATGGAGGTATGGTAGTTTAGATGATGAGTAAGAGGCTTGTATAGGTTAATTCTAGCGGGTAAGACCGTAAATGAATAATTTAGCCACCAAAAGTAAGAAAATAATGCTCGCTGAAATTCTAGGTTTGTGGGTGGCTAGAGGTTGAAGTCGGCGTTGATCATGTAAATAATACTGTTAGTGAATCATGTAAATCTTTGTGTCAATCATTACTATTTACATTCTCTTGCTTATTTTTTATTTGTCAATGTCATAACACATTCAATGGCCAAAATAACAAAAGCATTAGACATAATTTGCATGAAATACAATTTAAATGTGAAGAGTCTTTAATTAAATCACTTAACAAAACAAAAAAAAAAAAATCTATGTTCAAAACATTAGGGTAACACAAATTCACTATGACAACCTAGAACCCAAGCAAAATATCCTATAAAAACTGAAAGAAAATCTAAACATAGAGATCCAATGTGTGGAAGCAGATCATTCCAAATCCCATTGAGAAAAAAACATAAACAATTACACACTAAATAGAAACGATCATGCTTAAACAGTAAATTACAACATGCTTATTTAAAAGACTGAACAAGGATAGAGTGTGCAAACCTTTGAAAAACATTTCTTCAAGTATCCCTTGATCATTCAGCAACTCGTTCAATAGCACGAACTCAAATGCAACGATAAGAACATGATCTCAACGAACAACTGGATGCACCTCGATCATAATCGAGTTCAATCTGATCCTCGAATGAAACTAGAACAACGCCACAATGGTTGCCTTGGTATTCTCAGTGTGAGAATCCAGGAGTTGTGGGCTCTGTATGATTTTGGATTGAGGAAAGAAGGAGGTAGACAATTGAGTAAATGGGAGATGAATGAAGTCCATCGTATCAACTAGATACTCGATTGTTTAGAAGGACGAAGCCTATTGTATAGCCTTTACTACTTGATCGTATAGAAACAAGTAAAGAAGTAACTATCGTATAGTAAACTCGTAACTCGATCGTGTATGCTCTCTATGTTATCGTTTAGTAAACACTTTTACTTGATAGCCTTTTTCGTGAGATTATTCCGAATGAATCATCAACTGAATTTTGGAAAACCATTTTCCTTTTATCTCATAGTTATCATAAAACTTCCAATAACCTCCCACTCATTTCAGTTATTAGAGAAAAACAATAATTAATTATCATATAATTAATATGTTATAAATAAATATAATAACCAACTTATCATATTATATTTATAACCTATAGTTTTAATATTTCATTATATGAAACATGTAAACCATAGTTCCTTTTTTATTTTATGGTATTTAATATAAATCATATTTATATTAATTCCTCCAATGATAATGTATCAATTACATTGAATCAATTATATCACATATAATTGAATTTCCTCTTGTTAATTTGAATACTTTATATTAAACCAAAATCTGATGCTCAACTTGAACCTATTGAGCTACTAAGGGGACCTCATGGACCTGTAGCTTGAAGCTCCAATGGTACGTGAATCACTGATTAAAGTCTTTAATCACGAGATCCACCATCCGTTAACTATTGGTCACTCCACTAGAGACTAACAGTTGCACTCTTCACACTTCATATATATTTTTGTGTCCATATGACCAATCAATAGTACAATGACCCTTAACAAATCGCTCGTAAGTACAACTGGGCCAATTCACCGTTTTGCTCCATGTAGTTACATCTAACTTCTTAAGTACCACTGATTCCTCTAATAAACAATAATTCATAGTCTACTATGACTAAGTCCTCTCGGGACATGAGAAGGTGTGGCCACCATGTTCAAGACCCGGAATCAACTTTTGAGGGAGCAATTTATCTACTTACCCCTCTTCGAGAAAGGAGTGAATTTCGTCTTGTGTAGCTGAGTTCTCAGCTCCCCAGTCAGATGAATCCCCAAAATGGTAGGCTTGTTGAGTTTGCAATCTGGGCACTCTCACCCATACAAATCAAAGGACCGCCCTCATAGGCAGGAATTCCCAACTCACTTAGGATTAAGGTCATGTCACCCATGGTCATTCTAGTAAAATGTAAGTCTCAATTATCAACGGCGTTATTGTTTGGATTGGTGTCCTAATTCTCCCGGAGTCTCGTTGTTTTATAAAGATGCACATTGTTCAATGAATAAAATAAGTGTTATTTAATTCTGCATTTACTCATTGATGATGGGCAGAAATGCACGTCATCATAGGCCTTTTATTTAGAATTATGAGGATTGTTAAGTGAAATATGCGGCGAATATGTTAGGAATTCAAGAGAAAATGAGTTTGGTCGTTTGACATTAAGAATCTCAGCTAACCCACTATTATGCATTATTATGCGTTCAATTGTCTATCTTTGTAGCTAACGCAGGAAGCGGACGTATACGCGGAAGCCAGGCTATCGCAAAGACGGCAGCATGCGGAGAATTTCTCCATCGCAAAGGCGAGCGCCTGTCTCTTATACACATCTAGATGTGTATAAGAGACAGGCCTTAACACACATCTCTTGGAAGCAAGACATTGCTTCCTGCTCGCCCTTCCATTTCTCTTCTTTTCTTTTATTGTATTGTATTACATTTTGGCTTAAGAAATTAATACATTTTGTGATAAATGCATTTCTGTATTTTCCTTCGATTCCATCTCCATCTTTATTTACTTAGCATCTTTAACTTTCATTGCATCACTTAGTGAGACTGTTAGAGTATCGATACTTAATCATGTGCCATAGAAATATGAAACACGTAGCAAACCACTAGGAGGTGTACGTTGTGTGAGTGTTATGAGAAAACCTTATTTTCTTAGTGTGAAGTTGTGGCAACGCTTGTCTATAGGCGGATGCAATGCTTGTCTATGAGTAAAGTCAGCAACAACTAACTGCCTGGGAGGGTAAGTGGTTGGTCGCATTAAGCAATGTAAGCTAGTATTCACTAGAGATAGAAATAATCTTATGTCAGCCAAGTTTATGCGGTTACCTTGTCTTATGAGCGCATCATTCATCATTTAGGCATACTTGGGAAAGTAGTCTAAAACCCAAATCTAAGACTCGAGAGAGCGGATTAGAACACATAAGCAAGAATGGGGAACTTAGAGATAAGCTCCATTTTCTATTACACAACGTATGCACCCTATGGAGAGGACATTGCATGCATCGAAGAAGTTGGATACGGTGGTATGTGGTCATCTTGTTTATGTGTGGGAGCACATGAGCGGGAATAGAGACTTAGGAATAAGGCCTCTTGACACTTCGCATATATATCGCATGCGTCCTAGAATTAGGCACAAGTTTGTATAGTATGATCGCATAGCTTACGTTGGCTGGGGTTGCCCTTGCGGTCAATCTTAAGGGTTGCGATGAAAACATCCTCACCATTTTATCTATTTTTCCATGAATTTACTACGCGTCAACAGTTTCTTTGTCTCTACCTCTCATTCATACTTCCACTACTTTGTCTGTTAGTTAGGAGTAGGAGTAGTTTGTAGCTCAAAACCCCCATCATCCTTTTATTCATCCGCCGCAAACACATCATCGCATACATTTAGCTACAAGTCCCTGAGTTTGACCTCGGATCACCCAAGAAACTTGCGTTCTCGTTATACTTGGCGAGAGTGCAAGAAAAATTGTGACAGGAACGCATGGTCATTACATACATTCGTAATCGCATATTGCATAGTCCAACGCATGACAACCGATGCATGAGAACTAACGCATAATTTAAGACATGCATTGCATAATTGCATTCACCCTCCTAATTTTACGTCATCACTCAAATCCAATAAACAAAGCTCCTTGGTTATCTTATGTGAACTTAAGCATGTATATGTGATATAAAAGTGGATCATGCCTTAAGTGATAATCTAAATCGGTCTGTAGTATAAGGATTAAGGTGGGATACCTGATCCTGGTGACACGACCTCAATCCTACAGATGATAGATCCTGACCATTCATGTGGAGACGTGGAGCGGGGGTGTTCTATAAAAAGAGTTTGTAGAAGACCTGGACCACGAGATGACTAGACACTATATATAACGCTGTTGATACTAGAGACTTAAGAGAGAGACTGGAGCAATTTATCTACCTTACCCTCTCGAGAAAGGAGTGAAATTTCGTCTTGTGTAGCTGAGTTCTCAGCTCCCCAGTCAGATGAATCCCCAAAATGGTAGGCTTGTTGAGTTTGCAATCTGGGCACTCTCACCCATACAAATCAAAGGACCGCCCTCAATAGGCAGGAATTCCCAACTCACTTAGGATTAAGGTCATGTCACCCATGTCATTCTAGTAAAATGTAAGTCTCAATTATCAACGGCGTTATTGTTGGATTGGTGTCCTAATTCTCCCGGAGTCTCGTTGTTTTATAAGATGCCACATTGTTCAATGAATAAAATAAGTGTTATTAAATTCTGCATTTACTCATTGATGATGGGCCAGAAATGCACGTCATCAATAGGCCTTTTATTTAGAATTATGAGGATTGTTAAGTGAAATATGCGGCGAATATGTTAGGAATTCAAGAGAAGAATGAGTTTGGTCGTTTGACATTAAGAATCTCAGCTAACCACCTATTATGCATTATTATGCGTTCAATTGTCTATCTTTGTAGCTAACGCAGAAGCGGACGTATACGCGGAAGCCAGGCTTATCGCAAAGACGGCCGCATGTGGAGAATTTCTCCATCGCAAAGGCAAACGCATACGTTGGACGCATGGATGTTACGGCCATCATCGTATGTGTCCATCGCATAGAAGTTGGCGATCGTCAAGTGAATGCGGCCATCGCATAGAGGTTGCGGTCATCAAATGAATGTGGTCATCGCAAGATTTGAGCTACAATGATGATAACCATTAATAGAGGATGAACGCAAGGTTAGTGGAATGCAACATGAACGCATACCTCAAGAGAATCAAAAGATTATGTTGACATTTCACCTTACCACTCGCGAGTAGCAGAGATTTAGAAAAGGACCATCACACCGCGAATGTCAGAATCAGAGCAGGTTCATTAATGTTGTCGATGATCAAGCTCTATAAATAGAAGCCGATGAGCAAAATTTCAAATTCATCCAAGGTTTTTCGCTTGAGGCTCGCCTTAGGACGGTTCCTTGTGATCCAGACGAAAGTGTGAGAGAAAGCTTGAGAGTTCTTTATCTCCTTCATCACTTCGAGTGACGATCGGAGCCTTTGTTGGAGTTATATCTCAAGAGAGTCAGCTCCACCGCTCTTCCATGGCATACCAGCAGCTTGACACACATCTCTTGGAAGACAAGACATTGCTTCCTGCTCGCCCTTTCCATTTCTCTTCTTTCTTTTATTGTATTGTATTACATTTTGGCTTAAGAAATTAATACATTTTTGTGATAAATGCATTTCTGTTTATTTTCCTTCGATTCCATCTCCATCTTTATTTACTTAGCATCTTTAACTTTCATTGCTCACTTAGTGAGACTGTTAGAGTATGCGATACTTAATTCATGTGCCATAGAATATGAAACACGTAGCAAACCACTAGGAGGTGTACGTTGTGTGAGTGTTATGAGAAAACCTTATTTTTTTAGTGTGAAGTTGTGGCAACGCTTGTCTATAGGCGGATGCAAGGCTTGTCTCTATGAGTAAAGTCAGCACAACTAACTTGCCTGGGAGGGTAAGTGGTTGGTCGCATTAAGCAAATGTACAGCTAGTATTCACTAGAGGATAGAAATAATCTTATGTCAGCCAAGTTTATGCGGTACCTTGTCTTATGAGCGCATCATTTCATCATTTAGGCATACTTGGGAAAAGTAGTCTAAAACCCAAATCTAAGACTCGAGAGAGCGGATTAGAACACATAAGCAAGAATGGGGAACTTAGAGATAGCTCCATTTTCTATTACACAACGTATGACCCTATGGAGAGAATTGACATGCATCGAAAAGTTGGATACGGTGGTAATGTGGTCATCTTGTTATGTGTGGGAGCACACTGGAGCGGGAATAGAGAACTTAGAATAAGGCACTCTTGACACTTCGCATATATTCTGCATGCGTCCTAGAATTAGGCACAATTTTGTATAGTATGAATCGAATAGCTTACGTTGGCTGGGGTTGCCCTTGCGGTCAATCTTAAGGGTTGCGATGAAAACATCCTCACCATTTTATCTATTTTTCCATGAATTTACTACGCGTCAACAGTTTCTTTGTCTCTACCTCTCATTCATACTTCCACTACTTTGTCTGTTAGTTAGGAGTAGGAGTAGTTTGTAGCTCAAAACCCCCATCATCCTTTTATTCATCCGCCGAAACACATTCATCGCATACATTAGCTACAAGTCCCGAGTTTGACCTCGGATCACCCAAGAAACTTGCCGTTCTCGTTATACTTGCGAGAGTGCAAGAAAATTGTGACAGGAACGCATGGTCATTACATACATTCGTAATCGCATATTGCATAGTCCAACGGCATGACAACCGATGCATGAGAACTAACGCATAATTTTAAGACATGCATTGCATAATTGCATTCACCCTCCTAATTTACGTCATCACTCAAATCCAATAAACAAAGCTCCTTGGTTATCTTATGTGAACTTAGCATGTATATTGTGATATAAAAGTGGATATGCCTTAAGTGATAATCTAAATCGGTCTGTAGTATAAGGATTAAGGTGGGATACCTGATCCTGGTGACACGACCTCAATCCTACAGATGATAGATCCTGACCATTCATGTGGAGACGTGGAGCGGGGTGTTTCTATAAAAAGAGTTTGTAGAAGACCTGGACCACGAATGACTAGACACTATAATATAACGCTGTTGATACTAGAGACTTGCATCTCACCTAAACGACGCATAGGTGACACGACCTCAATCCTGAGTGTTTTGGGAACTCCTGTCTTGAGGGTAGTCCTTTGATTAGTAATGGGTGAGAGTGGCCAGAATTGCCAACTTAACATGTTTACCTTTTTGGGACTTTTTTGATCTGGGAGCTGAGAAACCCAATCCACAAGAGGAATTCACTCCTTTCCCGAAGCAAGGATAAGTAAAGAGATTGGTCCCTAAGGATTTGATTCTGGGGCTTGAACATAGTGGCCACAGCTTCTCTTTGGAAGAGAAGACTTAGTCATAATAGGACTAATGACTTATGTTCATTAGAGGGATCACTGGTACTTAAGGAGACAGATGTACTATAGGGCATAACGGTTATTTGGCCTAGTTGTACTTATGAGCGATCTATGAAGGGTTGTCGCACTGCTGATTGGTTAAGATGGACACAAAATATATTTTGTAGTAAGGAGAGTTCAGCTGTCAGTCTTTAGTGAAGTGCCTGACAGTTAATAGATGGTGGATCCCGTGGACTAAAGAGTTTAGTCAGTTATATTCACTTACCGTTGGAGCTTCGAGCTACAGGTCCATGAGGTCCCCTTGGTAGCTTGAATTCAGTTGAGGATCAGTTCTTGGTGTTGATTTGAAATGTTCAAATTGACAAGAGGTATTTTTGATTATATATGTTTATAATCGGTTTGATGTATGAGATACATCTAGTGCAGGATTGATGGTAAATGAGATTTACATAAGTACCATAGAATAGAAAAAGAACTATGGTTTATATGTTTTATGAGATGAAATATAAAATTATAGTTTATAAATATAGTATGATAAGTTGGTTATCATTATGTTTATAATAATATTAATTATTGAATAATTAATTCCATTTCTTTTAAATAACCAAAGTAGTGGATGGTTATTGGATCATGGTAACTGTGAGTTTAAAGAAAAAGTGGTTTCCTATTTTCAAAAAATGAAGTTTTTTTACAAACATTTGAAAAGGTTTCCTTCTTGCGAAAATAATACTCACGAAGTCCTTCAAGTAAATTTTAGATTTACTAAACGACAGTTGGGCGAGCTAAATGATCGTGCAGGTGTGAGCTAAACGATCACATAGTTTGGCTAGAAGAATCATGGCCCAAAGGAACGATCGTGTAGTGTCTGTAGGCGACAGACCAAGCTAAACGATAGACTAAACGTCG